>NW_025334772.1:0-247348 GCF_014858855.1 Bufo gargarizans | reverse complement strand
TAGGTTAGGAGTCAGGGTCAGGTTAGGGACGCGATAGGAGGTAGCCTGCTCCCTAATTCTGTCGCCTGGCCGAGCAGTGCTTTACATCTTGGGCATCGCACGGCTAAGGATTTTCCCCATCCTCAGCCGTGACACTCTTCTGCTGCTGCCGCCTCGGCCTCTTCCTCCGCCTCTGGAGGAATGTTGGCACCTGCCGCCCAGCAAACAGGGGATGTACCACCAACACCACCACCTCCGTCACCAAGCATCTCAACCAAGTCACATGCCAACGTTCAGCTCTCCATTCACAAACATTGAGAAAAAGCGTAAATTCCCACCTAGCCACCCTCGATCCCTGGCTCTGAATGCCAGCATTTCTAAACTACTGGCCTATAAAAAAACTGTCATTTAGGCTGATGGACACAGACAGCTTCAAACAGCTCATGTCGCTTGCTGTCCCACAGTATGTTGTTCCAGCCACCACTACTTCTCCAAGAGAGCCGTGCCTTCCCTGCACAACCACAGTATCCGATAAAATCAAATGTGTGCACTGCGCAACGCCATATGTGGCAAGGTCCACCTAACCACAGATACGTGGACCAGTAAGCACGGCAGGGACGCTATATCTCCTAACTGCACACTGGGTAAATGTAGTGGCAGCTGGGCCCCAGGCGGAGAGCTGTTTGGCGCACGTCCTTCCGCCGCCAAGGATCGCAGGGCAACATTCTTTGCCTCCTGTTGCCTCCTTCTCTTACTCGGCTTCCTCCTCCTCTTCTTCCACCTGCTCATCCAATCAACCACACACTTCACCACCACTTCAGCACAGCCGGGGTAAACATCAGCAGGCCAGTCTGAAACTCATATGTTTGGGGGACAGGCCCCACACCGCACAGGAGTTGTGGCGGGGTATAGAACAACAGACCGACGAGTGGTTGCTGCCGGTGTGAGCCTGGAGCCCGGCCTGGTGGTGTGCGATAATGGGCGAAATCTCGTTGCCGCTCTGGGACTAGCCGGTTTGACGCACATCCCTTGCCTGGCGCATGTGCTGAATTTGGATGTTCATTCACAACTACCCCAACATGTCAGAGCTGCTGCATAAAGTGCGGGCCGTCTGTTCGCGCTTCCGGCGTTCACACCTGCCGCTGCTCGCCTGTCTGCACTACAGCGTAACTTCGGCCTTCCAGCTCACCGCCTCATATGCGACGTGCCCACCAGCTTAAACTCCACCTTGCACATGCTGGACAGACTGTGCGAGCAGCAGCAGGCCATAGTGGAGTTTCAGCTGCAGCTCAGTCGCACTGCAGAACAGCACCACTTCACCACAATGACTGGGCCTCCATGCGAGACCTGTGTGCCCTGTTGCGCTGTTTCGAGTACTCCACCAACATGGCCAGTGGCGATGTGCCGTTATCAACATTACAATACCACTTCTATGTCTCCTTGAGAAAACACTTAGGGCGATGATGGAAGAGGAGGTGGCCCAGGAGGAGGAGGAGGAGGAGGAAGAGGGGTCATTTTAGCACTTTCAGGCCAGTCTCTTAGAAGTGACTCAGAGGGAGGTTTTTTGCAACAGCAAAGGCCAGGTACAAATGTGGCAGCCAGGGCCCACTACTGGAGGACAAGGAGGCGAGGATGAAGAGGAGGAGGATGAGGATGAAGCATGTTCACAGCGGGGTGGTACCCAACGCAGCTCAAGCCCATCACTGGTGCGTGGCTGGGGGGACACGCAGGACGATGATGATACGCTCCCACAGAGGACAGCTTGTCCGTACTCTGGGCAGCTGGCACACATGAGCGACTACATGCTGCAGTGCCTGCGCAACGACAGCAGAGTTGCCCACATTTTAACGTGTGCGGACTACTGGGTTGCCACCCTGCTGGATCCCCGGTACAAAGACAATGTGCCCACCTTACTTCCTGCACTGGAGCGTGATAGGAAGATGCGCAAGTACAAGTGCACATTGGTAGACGCGCTACTGAGAGCATTCCCAAATGTCACAGGGGAACAAGTGGAAGCCCAAGGCGAAGGCAGAGGGAGGAGCAAGAGGTCGCCAAGGCAGCTGTGTCACGGCCAGCTCTCTGAGGGCAGGGTTAGCATGGCAGAGATTCGAAAAGTTTTGTCAACACGCCACAGCTAACTGCACCACCACCTGATACGCAACGTGTTAGCAGGACAACATTTCACTATATGGTGGAACAGTACGTGTGCACACCCTCCACGTACTGACTGATGGTTCGGCCCATTCAACATCTGGGTCTTCAAATTGTCCACGTGGCCAGAGCTAGCCTTTCATGCCTTGGAGGTGCTGGCCTGCCCGGCGGCCAGCGTTTTGTCTGAACGTGTATTCAGCACGGCAGGGGGCGTCATTACAGACAAACGCAGCTGCCTGTCTACAGCCAATGTGGACAAGCTGACGTTCATAAAAATGAACAGGCATGGATCCCACAGGACCTGTCCATCCTTGTGCAGATTAGACATTAACTACCTCCCCTTAACCATATATTATTGTACTCCAGGGCACTTCCTCATTCAATCCTATTTTTATTTTCATTTTACCATTATATTGCGGGGCAACCCAAAGTTGAATGAACCTCTCCTCTGTCTGGGTGCCGAGGCCTAAAAATATCAGACAGTGGCTGTTCCAGTGTGGATGACGTGAAGCATGATTCTCTGCTATGATATGAAGCCTGAATCTCTGCTATGGGACCTCTCTCCTCTGTCTGGGTGCCGGGGTCTAAATATATGACAATGGACTGTTCCAGGTTGGGTGACGTGAAGCCTGATTCTCTGCTATGACATGAAGACTGATTCTCTGCTGACATGAAGCCTGAATCTGTTATGGGACCTCTTCCTCTGTCTGGGTGCCGGGCCAAAATATCTGACAATGGACAGTTCCAGTGTTGGGTGACGTGAAGCATGATTCTCTGCTATGACATTTAGACTGATTCTCTGCTAACATAAAGCCTGAATCTCTGTTATGGGACCTCTCTCCTCTTTCTGGTGCCGGGGCCTAAATATCTGACAATGGACTGTTCCAGTTTGGGTGACGTAAAGTCTGATTCTCTGCTATGACATGAAGACTGATTCTCTGCTAACATGAAGCTGAATCTCTGTTATGGGACCTCTCTCCTCTGTCTGGGTGCCGGGGCCTAAATATATGACAATGGACTGTTCCAGTTTTGGGTGACGTGAAGCATGATTCTCTGCTATGACATGAAGCCTGAATCTCTGTTATGGGACCTCTCTCCTCTGTCTGGGTGGCGGGGCCTAAATATATGACAATGGACTGTTCCAGTTGGGTGACGTGAGAAGCCTGGTCTCTGCTATGACATGAAGACTGATTCTCTGCTGACATGAAGCCATTTTATTTATTTTATTTTATTTTTATTCATTTCCCTATCCACATTTGTTTGCAGGGGATTAACTTCATTTTGCTGCCTTTGCAGCCCTCTAGCCCTTTCCTAAGCTGTTTTACAGCCTTTTTAGTGCCGAAAAGTTCGGGTCCCCATTGACTTCAATGGGGTTCGGGACGAAGTTCGGGTCGGGTTCGGATCCCGAACCCGAACATTTCCGGGAAGTTCGGCCGAACTTCTCGAACCCGAACATCCAGGTGTTCACTCAACTCTAATCAATATTATAATTTTTAATTTTTACGTATTTTTTCATTTTAGTTCATTCATTAATTTGTCTGATACATTATCGGGTGACATATCCCACATTTTGTCTATTATATACCCATGCTCTACATTGTGGACAGGGAAATACCTTTTACTAATTTGTCTGTTACATTGTCTGGTGAAATTCACCAAATTTGGCTGTGATTTACCCCTGCTCTACATAGTGAAAAGGGAAATGCATTCACTTATTTGTCTGTTACATTGTGTGACATTCACCAATTTTTGGCTGTGATATAACCCTGCTCTACCAAGTAGACAAGGAAATACATTCACTAATTCATCTGTTACCATTGTTGGGTGAAAAGATAAAGGAAAAAGTCTGGTACCGTGTTAACAATAGAAAACTAGTTTAGTGCTCTCATTAAGAGAAACAAAATTAGAGTATTGCAGTTTGATACCTTTTAATGGCTAACAAAAAATAGAATTAATGATGTACATAGCAAGATTTCAAGAAATCACCTGTCCCTTCATAAGGCGTACTGCAAGATCTATGAAGAAACTGCAATATATCCCATGGATCTTATAGTCCTGCTGTGTGTTGGGGATACAGATCTATCTGTTGTCATTATATGGGAACAGGTTTTGCATCTTCTTCTATACAGGGATGGGTTCCTTGATCTGTGGTACATGGCCTTGAACTTGATTGATCAATATTCCTTAGATTTGGAGGTTGTCGGTAAGCTAGTAAGGGGGGATCTGGGAAGATTGTTTTTAGTCGTTCATCCTTACCTAGGACATGATGTAATCTTTTGGCAGTTTCCTCAGTACCTCAGTTCTACTGACCAGCCCCTGTGTTTTCTTGAATTTTTTACCAGTCTTAACCATTAGCTTGTATTCATAAACCCCCCGCACTAATTTTTGTTTTGTAATGCAAGCCCATCCATTGTTTGTTATTGCTTATGTACATCTCTCCTGATGAGTTTGCTGAATGAAAACTTGACACGTCGGGAGTTACCTGAATAGGGTGTACTAGGGATTCCGCCCTACACAGGGATAGGTATCCAGATGGGGACGCTCCTTGCGGGGCAAGTACATTGTATAGACAGGTAGGGCCTTATAGCCCCTGCCCCCAGTAGGGTGTTCTAGCTCCTGATTCCTGTCTATGCTGTGGTTATACGCTGGCACTGATCCGGTATGGTGACACATCAACAATGTCTACCGCTGGATATTTGCAACACGAAAAAGACTCCACCATCCAGGTTTACTGCATACATGGGTGAGAACATTCCTGTTTTGCTATATCTCTTTTTGTTACCATACTGCGTATGTCTTGTTTAGGTCCTAATGGGCTGTCTTATGTTTGTTCTAGATGCTTTCCTGTTAGTGCTCATCTATTTTAGAAATATATATTAAATGTTAAGTTTTACCCCGTTGTCCCCTAGGGGATCAGTAGATTTTGCCATTTAATTTTGGGAGTAATTGGCCAAGCCTGCTTACTTGGCCTCATCGATCGTCATGATAACCAGCATGGGTTTATAAAGGACAGAGGTTGTCTAACTAACCTGGTATTGTGATTATGAGGAGGTGAGCAGAAGCCTTGACAGAAGGGCAGCTGTGGATGTAGTGTTTCTGCATTTTGCAAAGACATTTGATACTTGTCCCTCGTAGATGTTTAATAGGTACAATATGGTCTATAAGCTTAGAAAGTATAGTTTGTGTCCAGAGAGTTATAGTCCCGGGTTATAAGTGGTTTATCCAAGGTTCAGTGCTGGGTCCTCTATTATTTAATTTATTTATTAATGATATTAAAGGGAACCTGTCATGAGTTTTTTAGTGTGTCCTAACTAAGGGCAACATAAATAAGTGACTAATTCGTTAGCAAAATGCTGGGTCACTTTCTTTAATTCAATCTGCCAACATCTTGTATTGAAAAGCTCCAGTGATAATGATAAGTCATGAATATTTATGAGCTCCTGACTTCCCCGCCCACCTGCTGCTGAGTGACAGTTTGTTTCCATATGAATCAGCAGCAGGTGGGCAGGGGAGTGGCTATAGCTCTGAATTAAATATACGCTGGACTCCATGACATCACGAATCAGCTCATTAGCATGCGGCTGGGGCATCTTTGTGTGTATATTATGAGGTAACATCTGTCACACCAGTAAGTGAATACATCTAAGGCACTTTTTAGTAGTTAATGATTGTATATCATTAGTTAGATTATAATCAAATATCCACATGACAGGTTCCCTTAACCGCCCCGGACCGCCTAACGCAGGATCGAGGTCCAGAGGCGGCAGCTCTGCGCACAGTACGCATATACGTGTCATCTCGCGAGACGACGCGCTTAGCCGGCCCGCGCGGCCGGCAAAAGTTAGAGGGGGTCACATCACCAGCCTGCCAGCCAATGATCGTGGCTGGCAGGCTGGCGATTTTTAAAATCCATTCAGAAGCCAGTTAAACACATCATATTTGTAAATATGATGTGTTAAATGGCTTCCCTGCTCCTCTGCTGTTCCTTTTCGTCGGTTGGTCTTAGCAGAGGAGCAGGGAACACAGTGAGTAGCCACCAAACACTACACTTAGCCCCAGATCACCCCTGTCACCCAATTAACCCCTTGATCACCCCTTCTTGCCCCTGTCAATCACTAGTGAAAGTGAAAAAAGTGATCAGTGTAAACTGTCACTTTTTTTTCCAGTGGTATTGACTGTTAGGTTTTAGGGATAGTTAAGGCCCCTTGGTAGGTAGTTAGCGATCGTTTAGCGCCCAGCCCACCGCACCGCAGTCACTGATTCGCTGATTAGCGTATCGCTAATCAGCTTTTGTACTTTTATAGTATCTGTAAGTGATCACAACTGATCACAGTCAATCTATAATAGTATTAGTGTCACCCTTAGCTCGCCCTCCACACCAAAACGCAGTGTTTGCCCCATCAGGCCTGATCGGTCGCCCACAAGTGCGTTCACTCCACGCCCGCCCCGCCGCCCAGTGACAAACCAAATTTACAAGCGCTGCGGCGATAAAAAAAAACGTTTTTGTATATTTTTTATCACCGCAGAGGCCTCCGGTACTTCGCTAGCCTCCCATTTGTAGTCTCAGGGGAATCACCCCTAAATTTAGTAGCCCAAATGTCAAACAGGGGGTATTCTTCTGAAAAGGCTACAGGCTTCTGACCAGTCGGATGAGGAATGGGAATCCCTCATCTGACGATCTAGCGGGTCAGAATATGAACCGTAGAAAGCAGTGGCCTCTGACACAAAGTTCGGACGAGAGGAGGTTGAGGTCCCTGAATACCACCAGGCAGTACCCGGCCCCGTGTTGCTAGACCACAGGTTGCGCAGGATCCGCTTCAAGGGCAGCAGAGTGGTGGCTGGTGCTGTCGGATTACGTGGTGAGGCATACACCAGCAGCGCAGCCCTCCCTGGACCTAGTTACCAGCACTGCCGTACAACATGGTTGAAGTGGCGAAGCACCAGAAGGGCGGCACGTGCATTAGTACCCCCCGTCGCAGCCACGCACAAACAGCCCGTAGACCCCCTAGAATCCCTGAGGTGCTGGCAAATCCTGATTGGCAGTCCCCAACTTCAGCCGCACCATTAGTTCCCCCTTTCACAGCCCAGTCTGGAGTTCGGGTTTGAGACAGCTCAATTCGGTTCGGCCCTGGGATTTTGGAGCTGTTCTTGACTGCGGCGCTCTTGGACTTAGTTGTGGCAGAAACAAAACCGGTATGCCACTCAATTTATATTCGCCAACCCTGGAAAGTTTTTATGCCCAGCCTTTCCGGTGGAAACCCAGTCCAAGTTTCCGAATTAAAAAATTCTGGGCCTTCTCCTCAACATGGGTCTAACCAAAAAAGCATGAATTGCGGTCATATTGGTCCACAAAACCCAATTCATCACATGCCCATGTTCTCTGCTGCCATGTCCAGGGCACGATTTGAGGCCATCCTGCGTTTCCTGCACTTTAGTGATAACAACCACCTCCCGTCCCAATAGGCCACCCAGCTTTTGACCAGCTCTACAAAATTCTGCCCCTCATAGACCACTTCAACCAGAAATTTGCAGATTTGTATACCCCTGAGCAAAACATCTGTGTAGACGAGTCCCTAATACATTTTACCGGGCGCCTTGGCTTCAAACAATACATCTTAAGCAAGCGCGCCCGGTATGGGGTCAAATGTATAAGCTCTGTGAAAGGGCCACAGGCTATACCCACAAATTTTGATCTATGAGGGTAAAGATCAGACCCTGGAGCCGGTCGGGTTGCCCTGACTACCTGGGGAACAGTGGGAAGACAGTCTGGGACTTGGTGTCACCCTTATTTGGTAAGGGGGAACCATCTTTATGTGGACAATTTCTACACAAGTGTGGCCCTCTTCAGGCATTTGTTTTCAAGAACAGATTGGCTTGCTGTGGCAACCGCGCGAAACTAGTCGTAGCGGGCTTCCCCCAACGGCTCATTACCACCCGTCTTGCAAGGGGGGAGAGGGCTGCCTTGTGCACGAAGAACTGCTCGCGGTGAAATGGAGAGACAAGCATGACGTTACATGCTCTCCTCCATTCACGCAGACACGACAATCCAAATTGAGCGAGCAACCAGAGTCATTGAAAAGCCCCTCTGTGTCCCCGACTATAATTTGCTCATGGGAGGGGTGGACTTCAATGACCAGATGTTGTCTCCGTATTTAGTTTTCCTGACGCACCAGACAATGGTATAAGAAGGTGTCTGAATATTTAATTCAATTGGCTCTGTATAATAGTTTTGTTCTCTACAGTAAGGCTGGGAGAAACACGATCCTTCCTCAAATTTCAGGAAGAGATCATCCGAGAACCTCCTGTATCCAGAAGGTTCCGTGGCCCCATCCACCAGTGTAGTTAGCCGTCTACACGAGCGACATTCCCCAGTGTCGTTCCTGGTACCTCAACCAACGTCACCCCGACAAAGAGGTCCTGTCTGTAGCAGGAGTGGAATAAGGCTTGACGCCTGCTATTTCTGGTCCTGACTGCCCTGACCACCCTTGCCCTATGCGTTGGAGAGTGTTCCGGAAGTACTACACACAGGTACACTTAGCATAGGGATTGCATCTCAGAGTGACAGGCACACAGGGTATTAGGGCCCATTCAAACACAGCTGCTGCAAACCTCTCCTTTCACCTGGGACAAAGTGCATAACGCACTTCGCCACATCTTTGGGGCGATTTGCGCTTTGCACAATGTCCCATGGGGAAGGAGAGGTTTGTCCTATAAAGGTAATAAAAAAAAAAAAAAAAACACCAGTAAGCAAAAAAAGTTAACGTTTAGTTTCAAAAGTTAAATAAAGTTTAGATGTTCTGTTCTAAAGTTATTATAAAGTTTAATAAAAGTTATTGCGTTGTGGCCTGGTTTTTTGTGCGCTGCTGTCAGATTACACACAAGTCGGTGTATGCGGCGCTGCAAGACGAGATTTTCTCCTCTGCAGTAAAAGATACGTTTGCCGAGGCATATGAGCTGAGGAGGTGGCGGTGTTCATATGCTTTGGCAAACACTTTGTATATATAAAAAAATATAAAAAATCCCGGCAATGATTTATTCATCCACATCGATTGAGGTGAATGGAGAAATCGTGTTTGCCAGGGCATACAAGCTAAGTGGGTATGGATGTTGGGCGGAGCTCCTATGTCCTGGCAGACGCCTTTCCCCTCCATTTTTTTTTTTTTGGCAGAGATTTTTCATCCACATTGATCGATGCGAATGAAGAAATCTGTGCCGTTCATTTTTTCTTTCAGCCCAGAGGCTGACGGAAAAAAAAATCTCATTACCCGTATGCTCAATATATGGAGAATAGCAGAACTCCTAATGCTGGCCATACATGTGGATGATTGCGGAGACCCTCAAATGCCAGGGCAGTACAAACACCCCACAAATAACACCATTTGGAAAGAGGACACCCCAAGGTATTCGCTGAGGGGCATATGAGTCCATGAAAGATTGAAATTTTGTCTCAAGTTAGCGGGAAAGGGAGATTTTGTGAGAAAAGACATAAAATTATCAATTTCCGCTAACTTGGCCATTATTTTTTTTTCTATGAACTTGGCATGCCCCTCATTGAATACCTTGGGTGTCTTCTTTCCAAAATGGGGTCACATGTGGGGTATTTTTTACTGCCTCGGCTTTTTAGGGGCCTTAAAGCGTGAGAAGAAGTCTGGGATCCAAATGTCTAAAAATGCCCTCCTAAAAGGAATTTGGGCCCCTTTGCCCACCTAGGCTGCAAAAAAGTGTCACACATGTGGTATCGCCGTACTCAGGATAAGTTGGGGAATGTGTTTTGGGGTGTCATTTTACATATACCCATGCTGGGTGAGGATAAATATCTTGGCAAAAGACAAACTTTTTAACATTTTTTTATACAAGTTGGCATTTGCCAAGATATTTCTCTCACCCAGCATGGGTATATGTAAAATGACACCCCAAAACACATTTCCCAACTTCTCCTGAGTACGGCGATACCACATGTGTGACACTTTTTTGCAGTCTAGATGCGCAAAGGTGCCCAAATTCCTTTTAGGAGGGCATTTTTAGAAATTTGGATCCCAGACTTCTTCTCACGCTTTAAGGCCCCTAAAAAGCCAGGGCAGTATAAATACCCCACATGTGACCCCATTTTGGAAAGAAGACACCCCAAGGTAAATACATGCCAAAACACATTCCCCACTTCTCCTGAGTACGGCAATACCACATGTGTGACACTTTTTTTCAGCCTAGGTGGGCAAAGGGGCCCACATCCAAAGAGCACCTTTCGGATTTTCAGGCCATTTTACAGATTTTGATTTCAAACTACTTTGCACGCATCTGGGCCCCTAAAATGCCAGGGTAGTATAACTACCCCACAAGTGACCCCATTTTGGAAAGAAGACACCCCAAGGTATTCCTGTGAGGGGCATGGCAAGTTCCTAGAATTTTTTATTTTTTGTCACAAGTTAGCGGAAATTATGATTTATTTTTTTCTTACAAACTCTCATGTTCCACTAACTTGTGACAAAAATAAAAATGTCCATGAACTCACTATGCCCATCATGAAATACCTTGGGGTGTCTTCTTTCCAAAATGGGTCACTTGTAGGGTAGTTATACTGCCCTGCATTTTAGGGGCCCAGATGCGTGAGAAGTAGTTTGAAATCAAAATCTGTAAAAAATGGCCTGTGAAATCCGAAAGGTGCTCTTGGAATGTGGGCCCCTTTGCCCACCTAGGCTGCAAAAAAGTGTCACACATGTGGTATCGCCATACTCAGGATAAGTTGGGGAATGTGTTTTGGGGTGTCATTTTACATATACCCATGCTGGGTGAGATAAATATCTTGGCAAAAGACATCTTTTAAGATTTTTTTATGCAAAGTTGGCATTTGACCAAGATATTTCTCTCACCCAGCATGGGTATATGTAAAAATACATGCCAAAGCACATTCCCCAACTTCTCCTGAGTATGGCAATACCACATGTGTGACACTTTTTTGCAGCCTAGGTGGGCAAAGGGGCCCACATTCCAAAGAGCACCTTTCGGATTTCACCAGGCCATTTTTTACAGATTTTGATTTCAAACTACTTTGCACGCATTTGGGCCCCTAAAATGCCAGGGTAGTATTACTACCTCACAAGTGACCCCATTTTGGAAAGAAGACACCCCAAGATATTCCGTGAGGGGCATGGCAAGTTCCTAGAATTTTTTATTTTTTGTCACAAGTTAGCGGAAAATTATGATTTTTTTTTTTCTTACAAACTCTTATGTTCCACTAATTTGTGACAAAAAATACAAACTTCCATGAAACTCACTATGCCCATCATGAAATACCTTGGGGTGTCTTCTTTCCAAAATGGGGTCACTTGTGGGGTAGTTATACTGCCCTGGCATTTTAGGGGCCCAGATGCGTGAGAAGTAGTTTGAAATCAAAATCTGTAAATAATGGCCTGTGAAATCCGAAAGGTGCTCTTTGGAATGTGGGCCCCTTTGCCCACCTAGGCTGCAAAAAACTGTCACACATGTGGTATCGCCGTACTCAGGAGAAGTTGGGGAATGTGTTTTGCGGTGCCATTTTACATATACCCATGTTGGGTGGAGATAAATATCTGGCAAAAGACAACTTTTACCATTTTTTTATACAAAGTTGGCATTTGACCTGTCATGGTCTTACCTTCTCACTGTTCTCCTTCGTTTGACATGTGCTGGCGGCCATCTTGGTTTCTGGGTTTCTTGTAGCCTCCCACCCTGCGGCTTCTCCTTCCCACTGGGAGGAGCTGGATGCCTAGCTCATATATATAGGAGGTCTGTGGCTTCAGTTCCTTGCTTGGTCCTCCTGTGTTCACATGCTGCTAAGACTGCTGCTGCTTCTGGTTCCTGATCCTGGCCTCGTCTGACTACCCCGTTGGTTCCTGATCCTGGCTTAGTCTGACTACCCTGCTGGTTCCTGATCCAGGCTTCGTCTGACTACCCTCCTGGTTCCTGACCTCTGTCTACGCAAGACCCTGCTTCGGTTTAGCCATCCGTTTGGACTTTTGCTTACAGCTTGATTTCAATAAAGCCTTCTTATTTCCACTTATCTCTTGTTGTACGTCTGGTTCATGGTTCCATGACATTAGGACCAAGCCATGAATTCTGACTGTACAGGGCCATCCTCGCTACCTACGCTGGTTGCCAGACTTGATCAGCAGGATCACCTGTTGGGTCGGTTCGCTGTGGCGTTGCAAACCCTGCTTGAACGCACGGCTCATTTCGCTTCCGTTGCCGATGGGTCGGTTGTCGCTCCTGGGCCCGCTCCTACTGCCGCTCCGGTTGTTGCGCCAGAGTCTACCCCGACACCTGTTGCTGCGCCTGCGGTGTCTCGGGGTATGACCGGTTCTGCCCCCCTTCCACAGCGCTTTGGGGGAGAGCCAACTCAGTGCCGAGGTTTCCTTAACCAGGTGGGCATTTATTTCGAGTTGCTGCCACATGCCTTTCCTACTGAGAGATCAAAGGTGGGCTTCTTGATCTCGCTGCTCTCGGACAAGGCCTTGGCCTGGGCCAGCCCTTTATGGGAGAACAACAATCCGGTGGTTGCCGAGTTTTCCGGTTTTGTTGCTTCTCTTCGGAGGGTATTCGATGTGCCGGCTCGTGCTGCCTCTGCTGCGAAGCTCCTTATGTCCATCAGACAGGGTTCACGATCCGTAGCTGAATACGCCATTGAGTTTCGTACCCTGGCAGCAGAGGTGGGCTGGAATAATGAGGCTCTGGTCGCTGCTTTCTCTCATGGTCTCTCGGATGCCTTGAAGGATGAGGTTGCAGCTAAGGACCTACCAGTGGAGCTCGAGTCTCTTATTTCTTTCCTGATTTTGATTGACACCAGACTCAGGGAGAGACCTTCCTTTAAGGAGAGCCTGCGGAGGCTCTTCTAACAGATTGGCGCCTACGTTTGCTGTCCCACCCGTGCCTCCCTCTCCTCCCACGCCTCCTGGGGATGACTTGTCTGGGGGTGAACCCATGCAGCTGGGGTTTGCTCGCCTGTCCGAGGGGGAGAGGGTACTCCGGAGACGCGAGGGCCGATGCATGTACTGTGGTCTCGGTGGGCATTTTCGGTTGGCATGACGGAACCGTCCGGGAAACGCTCGCACCTGAGATCCTGTCGGGGGCAGATCTTGGGTGGAGTCTCCTCGTCCCCGGTTTCCCGTGTTGACAAACCACTGATCACTGTTGTCCTCTCCTGGGTCGGGGGCTCGGTGACGACCCAGGCGTTGGTGGACTCTGGTGCTGGTGGTTTGTTCATTGATAGTGTGTTCGCTGCCGCCAATTCCATTCCTCTGCAGCCTCGAGGTTCCCCACTGGCTCTTGAGGCGATAGACGGCAGACCCCTTCTGCCGCCACACGTGACTCATGAGACCCTTCCAGTGGGGATAGCCATTGGTGCCGTTCACAGAGAGTCGGTCTGTCTCCAGGTGATTTCGTCTCCACACTACTCGGTGGTCTTGGGGTACCCCTGGCTCCAGAAGCATAATCCGACTTTCGATTGGAGGTCGGCCGAGATCCTCTCGTGGTCACCGCAGTGTGGGGCTAGTTGCATCCATGGGCCTGTCAAGTTGCTGTGTACTTCCTCGGACTCTCTGTTGCCTCCTGAATACGAAGAGTACCGGGATGTATTCGATAAGGTGCGCGCGGTTGCCCTACCTCCGCACCGCCCATACGATTGTGCCATAGAGTTACAATCTGGTGCCGTTCCTCTTCGTGGCAAAGTCTATCCACTGTCGGTAGCGGAGAATGAGGCCATGGAGGAGTACGTGAGGGAGGCGCTTTCACGCGGACACATTCGCAAATCCTCGTCCCCGGCAGGGGCTGGATTTTTCTTTGTGAAAAAGAAGGGCGGTGAGTTGAGGCCTTGCATCGATTACAGGGGTCTCAATCGCATCACGATCAAGAACGCTTACCCGATACCCTTGATTTCCGAGCTGTTCGATCGCCTCAAAGGGGCCACGGTCTTTACCAAACTCGACCTGAGGGCGGCATATAACCTGGTAAGGATCAAGGCGGGCGATGAGTGGAAGACCGCGTTTAACACCAGGACCGGTCATTATGAATCCTTGGTTATGCCCTTTGGGTTGTGCAATGCGCCCGCAGTCTTCCAGGAATTCATCAATGATGTTTTCCGTGACCTGTTGCAGCAGTGTGTGGTGGTCTATTTGGATGACATCTTGGTATATTCTGAATCCATGGAGGCCCACATTATGGATGTCAGACGAGTGTTGCAACGGTTACGAGTTAACAGGCTGTTCGGTAAGCTTGAGAAATGCGAATTTCACCGATCCCAGGTAACCTTCTTAGGTTACATCATTTCCGCTGAGGGGTTCTCCATGGATCCTGAGAAGGTTTCGGCTGTCTTACAGTGGCCCCAGCCCAGTGGTCTCCGTGCCCTGCAGCGCTTTTTGGGCTTCGCCAATTATTATTGGAAGTTCATCAGGGACTTTTCTATGCTAGCCAAGCCTCTCACGGATCTGACCAGGAAGGGCAGTAATTTCCAGGTCTGGCCGCTCGAGGCCATCCGAGCTTTTGAGGCTCTAAAGTCCGCCTTTGTGTCGGCTCCGATTCTGTCGCATCCCAACCCTGGGTTGCCCTTTGTCCTCGAGGTGGACGCGTCTGAGACGGGAGTAGGCGCCCTTCTGTCTCAGCGTAGAACACCAGAGGGTCCTCTGCTTCCTTGTGGGTTTTACTCCCGGAAACTGTCTTCCGCGGAGTGCAACTATCAGATTGGTGACAGGGAGTTATTGGCCATCGTGCAGGCCCTTAAAGAATGGAGGCACTTGCTCGAGGGCTCGGTGGTTCCGGTTCTAATCCTGACGGACCACAAGAATCTGACCTACCTTTCTGAGGCCAAGAGATTGACACCACGTCAGGCCTGATGGGCTCTGTTCTTGTCACGTTTTAATTACGTGGTCTCCTACCTACCCGGTTCCAAGAACATCAGAGCGGATGCCTTATCACGGCAGTACTCCGAGCTGTCCGGGGAGCAGTCGATTCCGACTTCGGTCATACCTCCGAATCAGATCCTGGCCGCCATTCGCACCAGCCTGACCTCTCCCCTGGGTGAGCAGATTTTGGCGGCTCAATCTGGTGCTCCCTCTGGGAAACCCAACGGCAGGTGTTTTGTGCCTGAGGAGTTGCGCACTCGGTTGTTGCGAACCTACCATAACTCCAAGGCCGCGGGGCATCCTGGAAAGAATCAGCTGTCCTGGGCTGTTTCACTTCTGTTCTGGTGGCCTTCTCTACGTTCCGACATCGCCGCATATGTAGCGGCATGCTCCGTTTGTGCCCAGAGTAAGTCCCCTCGGCACCTTCCGTTGGGCCTTTTGCAACCCATAGCCACCGGGGAGCGCCCATGGTCACACCTGGGGATGGATTTCATTGTGGACCTCCCTGCATCCCGAGGCCATACGGTCATTCTCATGATTGTGGATCGGTTTTCCAAAATGTGCCACTGTGTTCCTCTCAAGAAGTTACCCTCTGCACAAGAGTTGGCCACGATTTTCGCCAGGGAGGTCTTCCGGTTGCACGGTTTGCCCAAGGAGATTGTGTCGGATCGGGGGAGTCAGTTTGTGTCCAGGTTCTGGCGCGCCTTTTGCTCCCAGTTGGGGATTCATCTCTCTTTCTCCTCGGCCTACCACCCTCAGTCCAATGGGGCCGCAGAACGATCCAATCAGGCCTTGGAGCAATTCCTTCGTTGCTATGTCTCCGATCACCAAGACAATTGGGTTGACCTCCTGCCTTGGGCTGAGTTTGCCAGGAACACGGCGGTGAACTCTTCCTCTGGGACGTCTCCCTTCAT
The DNA here is from genome assembly GCF_014858855.1 of Bufo gargarizans. Lineage (NCBI taxonomy): Eukaryota > Metazoa > Chordata > Amphibia > Anura > Bufonidae > Bufo > Bufo gargarizans. The sequence goes on along the minus strand of NW_025334772.1, from coordinate 231,435 downwards.
GGCCAATTATGGGTTCCAACCTGCCGTGTTACCGGAGGTATTCTCTCCCCAGGATACTCCGGCTGTGGAGGATCACCTTTCCGTCCTACGTGCTTCTTGGGTACAGATCCAGAGGTCCCTTGAGGTCTCTGCGCAGCGCCAGAGACTCCAGGCTGATCGCAGACGAGCGCCCGCTCCTTCCTACCAGGTCGGAGACCGTGTATGGTTGTCCACCCGCAACCTCAACCTTCGAGTGCCCACTCCAAAGCTGGCGCCTCGCTTTGTTGGTCCCTTCCGAGTGCTTCGCAGGGTAAACCCGGTAGCCTATGCCCTTGCGCTTCCTCCTGGCATGCGGATCTCCAACGTGTTTCATGTCTCCCTGTTGAAGCCATTGGTGTGTAATCGTTTCACTTCCTCGGTTCCTCGGCCCCGTCCGGTCCAAGTGGGCAATCGTGAGGAATATGAGGTGAGCAATATCCTGGACTCACGCCTGGTCCGCGGTCGGTTGCAGTTTTTGGTCCATTGGCGTGGTTATGGTCCAGAGGAGCGTTCCTGGGTTCCCTCCGCAGATGTCCATGCTCCTGCTTTGCTCCGAGCCTTCCACGCACGCTTCCCTCAGAAACCGTTCCTTACTCCGCGGAGGAGGGGCCCTTGAGGGGGAGGTACTGTCATGGTCTTACCTTCTCACTGTTCTCCTTCGTTTGACATGTGCTGGCGGCCATCTTGGTTTCTGGGTTTCTTGTAGCCTCCCACCCTGCGGCTTCTCCTTCCCACTGGGAGGAGCTGGATGCCTAGCTCATATATATAGGAGGTCTGTGGCTTCAGTTCCTTGCTTGGTCCTCCTGTGTTCACATGCTGCTAAGACTGCTGCTGCTTCTGGTTCCTGATCCTGGCCTCGTCTGACTACCCCGTTGGTTCCTGATCCTGGCTTCGTCTGACTACCCTGCTGGTTCCTGATCCAGGCTTCGTCTGACTACCCTCCTGGTTCCTGACCTCTGTCTACGCAAGACCCTACTTCGGTTTAGCCATCCGTTTGGACTTTTGCTTACAGCTTGATTTTCAATAAAGCCTTCTTATTTCCACTTATCTCTTGTTGTACGTCTGGTTCATGGTTCCATGACATGACCAAGATATTTCTCTCACCCAGCATGGGTATATGTAAAAATACACCCCAAAACACATTCCCTAACTTCTCCTGAGTATGGCAATACCACATGTGTGAAACTTTTTTTGCAGCCTAGGTGGGCAAAGGGGCCCACACTCCAAAGAGCACCTTTCGGATTTCACAGGCCATTTTTTACAGATTTTGATTTCAAACTACTTTGCACGCATTTGGGCCCCTAAAATGCCAGGGCAGTATAACTACCCACAAGTGACCCCATTTTGGAAAGAAGACACCCCAAGGTATTTCATGATGGGCATAGTGAGTTCATGGAAGTTTTTATTTTTTGTCACAAGTTAGTGGAATATTAGACTTTGTAAGGAGAAAAAAAATAATATCATCATTTTCCGCTAACTTGTGACAAAAAATAAAAAGTTCTATGAACTCACTATGCCCATCAGCGAATACATTTGTGGGGGTTTTCTACTGTCTGGGCATTGTAGAACCTCAGGAAACATGACAAGTGCTCAGAAAGTCAGAGCTGCTTCAAAAAGCGGAAATTAACTTTTTTGTACCATAGTTTGTAAACGCTATAACTTTTACCCAATCCATTTTTATTTTTACCCAAACATTTTTTTTTTTATCAAAGACATGTAGAACAATAAATTTAGCAAAAAATTTATATATGGATGTCGTTTTTTTTTTTTTGCAAAATTTTACAACTGAAAGTGAAAAGGTGGTTAAGCTGAGGTGGTTAAGGATGGGCTTATAAACACAATTTCTATTTTAGCAGATGACACCAAGCTATGTAGTACTGTGCATTCTAAGGAAGATGTACAAAAACTACAAGCTGACTTTGACATCAACTTGGCAAATGAAGTTCAATGTATATAAATGTAAAGTTCTGCATCTGGGTAGTAATAATCTACGTGCATCATGTGTCCTAGGGGAAGTAACAAGGGGAGAATCACTTTTCGAAAACGATTTGGGTGTACTTGTAGATCATGGATTAAATAACAGCATACAATGTCAATCAGCTGCTTGTAAGGCTAATATAAGACACAAATGTAGTTTCTGTGTGGTGCCAGGAACAGTTTAAGCAGCAGTCCCCAAAAATTGGAGTGAGTCCCTTCTCCAGTAAAAGCGCAAAAGTACATACATATGGGTCTGTACTAGGCTTCAAAAGGCAGGCGTTTTACTAACAGGAAGATTCCATGGAGATTCCACGTTGTGTCACCGCCAGCTCTGTGAGAAGATCTGGCAGACGTTCTTCTCTACCTGTTGTATGATGTTCTTTGTTTTGGTTTCACTTTCTACTCCTTTCCTTCTCACAGCTATCACTGATTGTCTCCCTTTATATTCCCTCCCATACTGCCTCACTTTGCGCTTTATACTTCTTCCTGGATTGCCTTCACTGCTGGAGGCTGCTTCTCCTGATTCCTCAGATAAGTCTGTTTCCTTTACTTGTGTTTTCTTGCTGGCTTGATTGTAGGTGACCCTGACTCTGTCCGTATTAAGTGCAGGGAGCCGGTGTTTGTGTCCCCTCACTATTCTAAATTCACTACTGGGGTTATCCCTACAACAAATGGTTGAGGAGCCAACCCGGAGGGAGGCCATTTTGGATTTGGTATTCACAAATGGGGATTCGGTATATGATGTCATTGTAGGCGAAACCTTGGGATCTAGTGATCACCAGTCAGTGTGGTTTAATATAAGAACTGTGAAAGAGTCCCACCACACAAAAACAAAAGTTTTAGATTTTAGAAAAACAGACTTTTCAAAAATGAAATTAGTCATAAATGAGTCCTTATCAGACTGGAACGGATTACATGGAGTCCAGGAGAAATGGGACTACTTAAAAGGTGCATTATTGAAGGCAACAGAAAATTGCATTAGACTTGTCAGTAAAAGCAAAAAAAGGAAGAGACCACTGTGGTACTCAGCAGAAGTGGCCCAAATCATTAAAAATAAAAAGCTAGCATTTTGTAATTATAAAAAAAAACTGAGCAATGAAGATAAGGAAATCTACAAGATTAGGCAGAAAGAGGCCAAGCAAGTTATAAGAACTTCTAAAGCGCAGGCAGAAGAAGAACTAGCTCAGTCTATGAAAAAAGGGGATAAGACATTCTTCAGATATATAAATGAAAAAAGGAAATTAAAACAAGGAATAACTAAATTAAAAACAAAGGACGGAAGGTATGTAGAAGAGAATAAAGGGCTAGCCGACTGCCTTAATGAATACTTCTGTTCAGTTTTTACAAAAGAAAAAGAAGGAGAAGGACCTCTACTAGAAATGATGACTAATAAATCGCTTGATGCACGTGTCTTTACAGAGGAAGATGTTCTAAGTTTGCTGTCTAAAGTGAAGACAAATAAGTGACAGGGGCCTGATGAGATACACCCAAAATTATTAAAAGAGCTTAGTGGTGAGCTGGCAAAACCGTTAACAGATTTATTTAACCAATCATTAGTAACAGGAGTCGTCCCGGAAGATTGGAAATTGGCAAATGTCGTGCCCATTCACAAGAAAGGTAGTAGGGAGGAATCGAGCAACTATAGACCAGTGAGTCTGACATCAATAGTAGGCAAATTAATGGAAACCCTATTTAAGGATAGGATTGTGGAACATCTAAAATCCCATGGATTGCAAGATGAAAAACAGCATTGGTTTACTTCAGGGAGATCATGTCAAACAAATCTTATAGATTTTTTTGACTGGGTGACTAAAATAATAGACGGTGGAGGTGCAGTAGACATCGCATATCTAGATTTTAGTAAGGCTTTTGACACTGTCCCACACAGAAGACTTATCAATAAACTGCAGTCATTGAGCATGGACTCCCATATTGTTGAGTGGATTAGGCAGTGGCTGAGTGACAGACAACAGAGGGTTGTAGTCAATGGAGAACATTCAAAACAAGGTCATGTTACCAGTGGGGTTCCACAGGGATCTGTACTGGGACCAATTTTGTTTAATATCTTCATAAGTGATATTGCAAAAGGCCTCGATGGTAAGGTTTGTCTTTTTGCTGATGACACAAAGATATGTAACAGGGTTGATGTTGCGGGAGGGAAACGCCAAATGGAAAAGGATTTAGGAAAACTAGAAGAATGGTCAGAACTCTGGCAACTGAAATTTAATGTGGATAAGTGCAAGATAATGCACCTGGGGCGTAAAAACCCAAGGGCAGAATATAGAATATTTGACACAGTCCTGACCTCAGTATCTGAGGAAAGGGATTTAGGAGTAATTATTTCAGAAGACTTAAAGGTGGGAAGACAATGTAATAGAGCAGCACGAAATGCCAGTAGAATGCTTGGATGTATAGGGAGAGGTATAAGCAGTAGAAAGAGTGAAGTGCTTATGCCGCTGTACAGAACACTGGTGAGACCTCACTTGGAGTATTGTGCGCAGTACTGGAGGCCATATCTCCAGAAGAATATAGATACTCTAGAGAGAGTTCAGAGAAGAGCTACTAAACTAGTACATGGATTGCAGGATAAAACTTACCAGGAAAGGTTAAAGGACCTTAATATGTATAGCTTGGAAGAAAGAAGAGACAGAGGGGATATGATAGAAACTTTTAAATACATAAAGGGAATCAACTCGGTAAAGGAGGAGAGCATATTTAAAAGAAGAAAAACTACCACAAGAGGACACAGTTTTAAATTAGAGGGGCAAAGGTTTAAAAGTAATATAAGGAAGTATTACTTTACTGAGAGAGTAGTGGATGCATGGAATAGCCTTCCTGCAGAAGTGGTAGCTGCAAATACAGTGAAGGAGTTTAAGCATGCATGGGATAGGCATAAGGCTATCCTTCATATAAGATAGGGCCAGGGACTATTCATAGGATTCAGATATATTGGGCAGACTAGATGGGCCAAATGGTTCTTATCTGCCGACACATTCTATGTTTCTATGTTTCAGGTGTCACATAGTATAAGGTACGAGGGCATGCAATTGTCTACCATAAAGATCTTTGCATGGGCATAGCAGTCAGGGAGAGCTCTAGGGGTTTTATAGGGCTCACCCATATGCTCCTTAGTTTGGGATCAAGCCAGTCGGATGTTTATTTAGAAGTTCCAGCTTTCTGCAATACCATCCGTGACACGTTGTCACCGATGCATCCCCAGTCTAACTCTCGATACTGACCATTAAAACTATCTCCTTCAAGAGGATCAAATCATAGTGCAGTACCCGGATGATTAATACACAGTAAGGTTTTTTCTACTTACAAACATTGACTTGTATACAGCGTGTAAATATGCCCATATTGCCATAGGGAATATTTACACGCTGTATACAAGTAAATGTTTGTAAGTAGATTAAACCTTACTGTGTATTAATCATCCGGGTACTGCACTATGATTTGTTCCTCTTGAAGGAGATAGTTTTCCTGGTCGGTATCGAGAGTTAGACTGGGGATGCATCGGTGACAATGTGGAATCTCCTTGGAATCTTCCTGTTAGTGAAACGCCTGCCTTTTGAAGCCTAGTACAGACCCATATGTATGTACTTTTGTGCTTGTAAGGCTAGCAGGATATTTTAATGGATTAAGTGAGGCATGGATTCGTGTGACAGGGATGTAATATTGCCACTTTTACCTCTTTACAAAGCGTGGAATATGCAGTTCAATTCTGGCCACCAGTCCATAGAAAAGATGCCCTGGAGCTGCAAAAAGTACAGAGAAGAGCAACTAAATTGTTGAGGGGCCTGGAGGGTCTTAGGAAAGATTAAAATAATGAAATGTATTTAGTCTTAAGAAGAGATGTCTAAAGAGGTAACATTATTAACCTATACAAATATATAAATGGGCCATACAAAAATACGGTGAAAAGCTGTTTCATGGAAAATGCCCTAAAAAGACAAGGGGCACCGCCTGCAACTGGAGAAGAAAAAGTTCAGTCTCCAGAGAGGTCAAGGCTTCTTTACTGTAAGAACTGTGAATCTATGGAATAGTCTACCTCAAAACATGGTCACAACATAACACTGGGCAGTTTTATGAAGGACTTAGATACATTCTTAAAAGTAAATAACATGAATTCTTATAAAAATATGCAGAAATCTGGGTCTCACTCGCCTTTTTCTAAAATTTGCTCCCCCACTTATCCCTTGGTTGAACTTGATGGACTTATGTCTTTTTGCAACCATGTTAACTATGTAACTATGTAATAGTTGCATTTCTTCTGCAACAAGGTACCTCTAAATTTAATAATGTCTATCTGCTCCTGAAAGAGACGTTTCTAAATGTATCCTCACTGTTTGCATAGATCTATGGCTACAACATTGTACGTGGAAATATGGAGCATGGAAAATAAAGTAAAAATAATTATCCATGGCTTTGGTATACAGACACATGATCAATATACTGTAATCATGTTTATACATCTTGTAGACCATCTCTTCATTTAGCTAGACATCTCCTGGTCTTCATGTTCGCCATAGAAGAAATAAACAGAAGATCTGACCTCTTACCTAATATCACTCTGGGATACAAGATCTATGACTCCGGTCTGTTAGAACATAAAGCTGTACAGAGTGCACTGAGTATACTGTCAGGACGAGAAGAAGCCGTCCCAAACTACAGCTGTGATGAGAAGAACAAAGTGGTGGCTTTTATCGGACACTTGATGTCTTCCTCCAGTCTGTCCATAGCGCAGATAACTGAGATCTATGGCTATCCTCAGGTAAAAAAAGGACAAACACTTGCAATATGCTTTTCTTATACAGTGGACTGAAGGTGAAGGGAAAGTTGTGAAACAAGGGAGTCAGTCACACCCTGGCAATACACAGGGAGAACATACAAACTCCATGCAGATGTTGCTCCTGGTTGGATTTGCTGCCCAGTAACATTGTTACAATATATTGCTGAAAAACATCTAAAAACAAATAGTAAAATCCTTATAATAGAGATGATAAAGCATGAAAATAGAACAGCTAAACTTACCTGCAAACATATATGTCATAAGGTAATCAAATACAACCACTGTGGGTTAGCTTTGTTCACATGGCTTTTTTTTTAGGCCAGTTTTACAGATTTTTCACCTGGAAGAGAGCATAGCAGCCCAAAGTTGCTGTTTTTTTATTTTTTTTATCTAATGATGTGTGAAGGAGACCTTCAAAGGTTTCACAGAGTGTCCAAACTATGGAGAACTCATGTAGAAACCCCAATTTACTGTAATGTAGAAACCCAATATACAAAAGCCATTGAAAAGCAATTGTTTGCTTAACGCATTTAGTTTAGATAACACGTCTCATAAATCATGAGTGTTAACTTTACTACATCTGTACTGTATTGTCCCTCAATATGTCCAGTAATAAAAAACCTGAAATGTATGGTTCTCCTTGCTAGATCTGTTAATGTATCCACAGTGGCGCTCTCTAACACTCCATTACAAACCAGAGACAGTCCTGTAGACAGCATTATTTCAGGGCTCTTGCCCCTCACCAGCACAGAGCAGCGGCCGGTTATCAGGTTGGGCTGAGCTCATTTGCATATTTGTACCTATTGACCGTTAAGATTCTGTATTTGCTCTATAAAAGAGATGACTTTTGAAATGGCTCTAAAGAGCTTCCTGAAGTTCAGTGCGGTCCTGTAATCGGAGGCCACTGCTGCCACAAGTCAGTTCCCTAAATGTCCTCCCCCCCAGATATTACAACATTAAGTGATATAATTGCAAAGTGGAACCAAAGCACTCAGCAGTGAAGACCACGTAAAGTTGGAGAATGGAGTCGCTGAGTACTGGGGCATATATTTCATAAAAGTCACTAACACTCTGCTGACCCCAATACAAACCTATTCTGGAATTAACATCAGCACAAAAACTGTACTTTGCCAGGAGCTTCATACATGGGTTTCCATAGCTGAGCAGCTGTGTGCAAGCCTTCCAACACCCAGTCCAATGCTTGGATGGAGTGGTGTAAAGCATGGTGCCACTAGACTCTGGAGCCAGGGACACATATTCTGTGGAGTGACCAATCAGGCTTTTCTATCTGGCAGTCTGATGAATGAGTCTCCACATAACAGTATGTGGCACCAGAACGTGAGTGAAGACCAAACAAATAACTGTGTAGCATAAATATAATATAAAGCTGAAGAACCACAAGCTAGAAGCTGTATAAATAACCTAAGCCCCTGATTGGGCCAGCATTGAGCATTCTGGGTCTGGTGGCTGACAGAGGGGACAAGTGTCCAGCGGAGGCACCCATAAATCCATGAATTCCTCTCTAGAACTCCTTTATAAAACTCAGAGTATTCTGCCTGATCTCATTCTTCGTAGAAACGTTGGTTCTGAAAGAAGGGTTTATAGTCTATGGTAGTAAGCTTGTGCTGTAGAGCTGAACAAACTTCATAAAAAATAATTTGCGTCCGATTTGTCTTATCTAGAGATGAGCGAATTTCTAAAAAATTGATAGCAGAATTTTCCTAAAAGATTTGCTTCAATCCAAATTTATTCCCGACAAATTATGTTAAAAAACAGCTATTTCCTGGCTGCAGAGAACCTTTATAGTAGTGTAGACACTGTGCCTTGCAGTAACACACATAGGGAGTCTGCTGTGGCAGTGAAATAATACTGTGAGTCAGTATGACATGCAGATGACAGGCGTCGCTCTTAGAATTCCTGCACACTTCACTTATTTGGGCAGTCACAGGGCCGAAACTGACCCAAAAAACTAAAGTTTGAACTCAGCCTTGGGCCGAATTCACATGTCCGTGGTATGACACTGTGCGCTTTGTGCCACTTCTGCTGTACAGTAATGCACCTGTATGATCTATACGAGTGTATTACTGCACAGCAGCGGCGGCACAAAGCGCACAGCGTCATAGCAACCAATGACACCGTGTGCTCCTGCACTCAGCAGGACTCCAGGCTGGGATCTCACGGACTGTGTTCCACGGACGTGTGAATTTGGCCTTACAGGTCCATGTTAGTGTCAAGAAGAAGCGCACTCCTTTTACACCGTTGTCAGCTGATTCCACATTGATGTCTACAGAACCTGTTCTATTAAACGCTAATACAAGTAGAGCCCCCGACAGAGTGGAGAGGGGGTCAGCAGTAAGTCTGTGTTGACGTCACTGATGATTTTCCTCTTCCTCTGATCCGTCAGAACAATAACCCACAAAAAACGGATCCTGTCTGTGGAGCATCCGCCTTCACTCAGTCAGCATTTGGTCAGTAATCCATCAGTATTGCTAATGCCAAAAAAAAACAGGAGTCGATGTAAAACAGAGATGACACGTGAATGGAATACGTGTAAGGCCGATTCATTGGCCTGTGTTTGTGGGAGGGGCTTGGCTGCCTACATCAGCGGCCGGCGCCCTCCCACACGTGTACGACGTACAGAGTTCCAGAGTTCCGGGAGTGTGCGTTCGTACCTGGCATTCCTGCCAAACAGGCGAGGTAAGTCGACGTCCGGTGGTGCGGTCGGCCCCGTTGGTAAGCGGGTCCCATGCTCCGGACCACTTTGCATAAGTTTGGCAACGGGAGGCGGGGCCTCGACGGAAGAGGGTTCCCTCCCGCCCGTTGGCGGCGGCACTTCGTTTGTCCGGCGGAGGTGGTGGAGCCGACGGAGACTGCGCTCCCCTCCTCCGCCGCCCAGGTCAGGCATGGTGGTTGCTCACCGGCGGGGGGCAGGGTCCACGGCCAGGAGAGGCCCCCCCCGCCCACCTCTTCAGGCCGCCTCCCACGCCCCATGTCCAGCCAGTACTGCCCCGCTCCCCCACGTGGTGGGCGTGCCCTTCAGCGGCGGGCCGGCCCCCCAGTTGAGGGGAGGCGCCCCTGCCACGAGTGCTCTGTCGGGGAGCGGGGAGGCACCATGTGGCCCCTCCTTGCCACAATTGGGATGGGGCAGGGCCACACAGGCCCCCCCCGTCTCTGTCCATGCCAGGGGGCACCACCGTGTCCCCACGCGGTGGAGATGCCCAGCCGGCGGTGGGTCGGCCCCTCTAACAAAGGGGGGCACCACCGCACAGAGCACTCCACCAGGGAGCGGTGGGCCTCCCACGCGGCACGTCGTCAATTGGTAAGGGGGAAGGCTGTGTCATATGAAGCTTCCCCCTATCCCAAATCATGCCAGGGGGCAGCGCCGTTTCCCCATGCAGTGGAGGCGCTCAGCCTGGCGGAGGGTCGGCCCTCAGACGGCAGGAGGGCACCCTTGCACTGAGCACTCCACCAGGGACTGGTGAGGCCCCCCACGCGGCATTCCGTTATCGGCAGGGATAGGCCCTCACCACTGGGGGCCCTCCCTGTGCCGGTTCATGCCTGAGGGCTGCGCAGCTCCCCACGCGGCAGGAGTGCTCAGCCGGCGGGCGGGCCAGCCCTCGGACGGAAGGGGCCCCCCCGCACTGCGCACCCTACCAGGGACACGCGTTAGCTCTCCACGTGGCACCCAAATCGTGTTGCGTGAGGCGCGAGCCGTTGCTCAAAGGTATCCCCCCACTTGGTCCTCGGTGCCAGGGAGCTCCGCGCTCCCCACGCGGTTGCAGTGGAGCACGGTGGGGGACGCAATGGCCCGCTCCTCGCACACACCTAAAGTCTGGCACGGGCCGCCGTGCCGCTTAGACAGGTAGGGGTTCATCACAAACAACAGACAGAGACAGGGGGTGGACAACGTCAATCAATGCCGCTCCCATCCATTGATCAAACCCACAGCTCACAGCTCATGCTCCATCAGTTGAACCTCATGCATTGACTGGTTTCTTTGTGTTGTTTGTTTCCCAGGTCTGAAAAAAAAAAAAAAAATACAAGAGAAGTCAGTCTAGGATCTCACTCGAGTTTGCTTTCGAACAAGGTAGTGGGGGTTCACATCAGTGGACGGGAGGTATTGATCGTTAGCAAGGGGGTTGTCTCATGCACTGTTTTACGTCCAGGTTGTTCCTTTTTCCATTTAAAAACATCCGCGGGGTTCAGAGTGCAGAGTTCCTCAGTTGGTAAGTAAGTCAGGTCTCCTTGCGTGTACTTCCGGGTGGCGGTTCCTGGCCACTCTTTCACGGCTTTTCTGGTGTTGGTGTGCGTGCTTCATAGGGACAGTGCACCTTTTCTACCACGTTGTCAAACAGTTTCACGGATACTGGTGGTCGCCTAGGGTAGTCGGTCACCTTACGTTACTGTTTCCACAGCTGTGATGTCGCACGCGTCTGACATTGTTGAAGCATCAGTGGATGAAAACGCTGCAGGGACGTCCGAAGGGGGCAGTACACTATCCCTGCGTGCTTGGACTATTCCCAAGCTGATGGCGGAGCTAACGAGGCGGGGCGTTCCTTTCCCGGCATCTGCCAGAAAAGCGGAGCTATACCGGCTATGGAAAGACTCCCTGGTGCCCAACAGCGGTGATCCCCCCGCAACCACGATACAAACATCGCTGGCCCAATTACACCTCATGCTGAACAATCTGACGTCGGCCGTCACGTCCATGCAGGCTAGACTGGAGTCAGTCGAGGCTCACAACTCAGTAGTATCGATTTCTTCCCCCGAGCTTCCGGTCGCCTCCACCTCTGCCGCAGCAGACATTCGCACTGCCCAGCCAGTCCCCAACGTGACTCAGTCTCATTTTGTTCCCATCAGCATCAGAAAAGACATCCTAGAGGGTAGGGATGTCAATCTCGCTTCACTACTAATAGCCTCCAGGGTCCTGTCCGACAACAAGGTCATAGCTTGCGGGGAAGTCTCGGTGGTGCTGAGAAGCCGCGACCACCGACTCAATTGCAAGTTGAACATTCCGGAGTTCGTCATGGCTTTCAGCCTTTTCAGGGACGTCATTTGTACTGCCAGGCCGGACAGGAGGGAGGAACTAGACCTGTACCTCTTTCGGGTCACAGAATTGGGTCATAGGTATGGTGGGAACGCATTCTATGATTACCACTGTTCGTTTTCAGCCAAAGCAGCTGCGGCCCTGTCCCAATTCCAACATGTCACAGACTGGTCCGTCTTGGACACCGAGTTATTCTGCAGACACTTTGCAGGCCTGAAAGCTCCCTCCTGTTCTGCCTGTCAGTCTATCTTCCACTCCGTAGAGTGGTGCCATAAGTCAGCTGTCAGCACGGCATCATACCCCTCCGGCTCTTCAGCGGGACCACTCGACATCTTCAGACCCCCCAGTTCGGTAGATAAACTAGGACGACCCATTGTCCAGTTAGGTAGGGCCCAGATATGTAACAATTTTAATTACGCGTCTTGTAATTTCGGGCAATGCCGTTTGTTACATATCTGTACCAACTGTTTCAGGGCCCACCCCCGAGTAGCTTGCTCATTAAAATCGGTGAAGAATTACATGAGCGTGGTCAATACTAGTTGTCCACAGGAACAATTAATTGCGAGGTCATCACAATCCAGGGTTTGTGCAGTTCCTGGTGTCAGGGTTTCATGAGGGTTTCCATACGGGGTTAATCACGACTCCAGAGGTCACATACGAGTGTAGGAACCTTCAGTCAGCCGAAAGGAATCCTGGCTCAGTAGACACACTCATAGAGTCCGAGTTAGACAAAGGGTTCTTAATCGGTCCTTTCGAAGTGCCCCCCTTTCAACGGTGGAGAGTCAGTCCCGTGGGGGTTGTCACAGGCAAGTTCAGTAAGAAGGAGAGACTCATCATTGACTTGTCTGCCCCACATGGCTCCCAGGTCCCCAGCCTCAACTCCCTCATTCCTTCGGAAGAAGTTGGCATGAGGTATTCTTCTATAGACCAGGCTATCGCCATCATTATGAAGACAGGTCCCGGGTCCGTGTTGTCCAAAGCCGATATATCGGATGCCTTTAAATTGCTCCCCATCATGCCAGCACTCTGGCAATGGCACGGTATCAGGTGGAGAGGCCTGTATTATTTCGCCACAAAACTCACCTTCGGTTCCAAGAGCAGCCCGTGGCTCTTCGATCAGTTGGCTCAGGCCCTTCACTGGGTTCTGGTACACAAGGTTCGCTGTGAATTCGTCATCCATTACTTAGATGACTTCCTACTGATTGAGAGGCCAGGGGAAACTCCCCTGGGGTTGGGGAAGCTGCTAAGGTGTTTCTCCCAGTTGGGGGTACCAGTTTCCCCCAAGAAAGTAGAGGGCCCGTCCACCGTGATCACCTTTCTGGGCATCGAGTTAGACTCCCAGCACATGTTAGCTAGGTTACCTGCGGACAAGCTAACGAGAATCAGAGAAGTGATCCACAGGTTTTCAGTCACGTCAGTGGTCACTAAGACTGATCTTCAGTCGCTACTGGGCATGTTAAATTTTGCCATGCGCATCATTCCGCAGGGCAGAACGTTCATATCCCGCCTGCTGGCGCTCTTAAGCACCGCCCCAGAGCAGGACAGCCCAGTGCGTCTGGACAGTCAGGCCTTAGCGGATCTCCGTATGTGGGACCATTTTCTGGACCGGTGGAACGGGGTGTCCCTATTCGTTCCCGAGCTGTCGTGTCAGTCCCCCTTAGTCTTTTCAGACGCGGCGGCCGGCACAGGGTTTGCCGCAATATTTGGCACCCACTGGGTTGCAGACGGATGGCCTGCCGAGGCGGAACTAATCCCGGGATTCCTCCAAACCTCGGCACTGTTCGAGCTGTACCCCATTGTGGTAGCCGCTCACATATGGGGCAGTCTTTGAGGGAATCAGTCTGTCCTGTTTGTGACGGACAATGCAGCCGTGGTAGACATCATAAACAGTGGGTTGTCAAAATCAAGCCACGTCATGTGTTTCCTCAGACGGTTAGTACAGCTCTCCCTACGCCACCATTTCCATGTTCATAGCGCGCATGTGCCAGGTGAGCGAAACTTGGCTGCCGACGCCTTATCGAGGGCTAACTTTTCCCGTTTCTTACAGATCATGCCAGAGGCAGATGCGACAGGCGCCACCGTTCCTCCTCACGAGTCCTTAATGTTAGCGTAACCGACCACCTTGAGACGGCCCACGCTTTGATTCGCAATTCTCTCTCGCCCAACACAACCAGAGCATACCACACCGGGTGGAAGATGTTCTGCAGGTTCCAAGGGGAATGTCCTCAGGGGGAATCCAGTTTTCCAGAGCACATCCTGGCGTTCATTGGCTACTGCCACTCAGTGCACAAGCTCTCCCACAGTACGGTGAGGTCGTACCTAGCGGGTGTGCAACATTTCCTCTCTGTTAGTCATCCCGAACGACCATCAGTGTTCGCCATGCATGCTGTTAAAGCCGCACTCAAGGGCTTGAGCAAATGCGGACCTCAAGGCCTAGTGCGTAGGCAAGCGGTCACCGACCCCCTTTTCCGCAGTCTATCCGACGTCCTGGACAGTAATCCTTTCGGGGTTTTGCCCAGCTTGGTACTCAAATCCGCCATCTATTTAGCCTTTTACGGCTTTCTGAGGCCCGGGGAGTTCACTTGTTCTTCCGGCAGTAGCAAGTTCCTCACGGTCAGCCAGCTGGTCCAGAACACCGAAGGGTTCACACTACTGCTCAAGACGTCCAAGACCTCCCAGGTGGGCCCCCCTGTCCCGGTGTCCTTCTTTCCCACGTCACACCAATGGTGCCCCGTCACGGTGCTCCGTCAGCTACGGTCCGCCTTGTCAGGGTCTGGGCCTAACAGTCCACTGTTGCCCTTCGGGGTGGTTCCACTCACCACCCACCAGTTCGTATCCCACGTCAGGTCACTGGTGGCCAGCCTGGGCTGTGACCCCTCCACTATTTCAGGACATTCATTCCGCATAGGCGCTGCGTCCGCAGCATCCAAGAATCAAGTACCAGCACACGTTATTCAGAAATTAGGGCGTTGGCACTCGGCATGTTTCACCCGTTATATACCTCACCCCGATACTGAAATGTCAGCAGCTTTTCAGAACCTGGCTTTGTAATAACGTCGCAATAAATTACTTCTACCTATCAGTATGTCTTTTTGCCCTCTTTCAGGCGTCCCTCCACGACGCGGTTGCGGCACAACTCTGACCGCTTAGGGTAAGGTATCCCAGGTAGGGTCAGGTACGTACCTGGTGGCCACGACCACAAGTGTAAGGCCGATTCATTGGCCTGTGTTTGTGGGAGGGGCTTGGCTGCCTACATCAGCGGCCGGCACCCTCCCACACGTGTACGACGTACAGAGTTCTCCCTCCCACCCAACCCCTTTTTTCCTGTTACTCTCAAAGGGGATGCCCTCTTTCAGGCGTCCCTCCACGACGCGGTTGCGGCACAACTCTGACCACTTAGGGTAAGGTATCCCAGGTAGGGTCAGGTACGTACCTGGTGGCCACGACCACAATTGCATGTCTTCTGTGCTTTGTACCCACTCCTGATTTTGGCTACCAAATCACAAGCCAATTCTGATGGGACGATACAGGCCTTACAGCTGCTACACAGACAGGATACATTGTGCGTCTCATTTTTCGTTCCTTCTGGCAGATCAGGAGATGGGTCAAATACATTATGATGTCAGCCAGGCCGAAAGGCAAAATGGTGGCCCAGTCATGAAGTGGGGAGAGTGGGAACAGCATAAGAAGTCCACTAGTGGCCCTATGACATAGTGGTGAGGTGGAAGCAGCATGAGGAGGCCACAGAGTGTTAGATCAAATAAATAAATAAAAGGGAAATTAAAACCCCCCAGAAAAGTCTGTAATTTTCTCACTTCAACACACAACAGCTAATAAGCAAAAAGGGCTTTGCAACATATATCTGCACCGCACTATAGACATATTTCCTTGTAATAAACCCTGTAAATGGCTGTATTAAACAGCACTTTCACCCCAATAACAAGAGCAGTTTGCTGGAATTACAGAGCTGTATGATGGCAATTTGGATCCCCAGTCAGTGCAGTAAGGTGTAATAGGATTGTTCCTATTTCCCAGGCTGTAACCTCCCCTCCTGAACCCTGTTCTACATAAATGCTGTGGAATGATCCCTCCCTATCCTTTCTCTACACCTTGAATAATCTGTTCCCTGAACATGTAAATCATTTTTTCAGCACAATGAAGTCTTTCCTAGCACTGTCCCTAGCGCCTGCTGATGTCTCTCCCTGCACTAAGTGCACTGGAAAATGGCAGAATCCCAGATGGCTGAGGCTATTTATAGGGCTGTGACATCACAGGGCTGGCTGCTGATTGGCTGCATGCAGGGCCGGTTTTAGACAAAGTGTGATCCTGTCCAAAATTGAAAGTGGGGCCCCAAATCTTGAAATATTGGACGAGCAGTCTGACAGACCTTTGTAGGCACGGACAGAGGTTGTAACCACAGCAGCTGAGTGTAGAACGCCACATTATATCTCTTTAGCCTTTCCACTGTAAGCTGCTGATCCTGCAGCCTCTTTGGGTATGTTCACACAGAGTATTTTCTCTGCTTAATAAACCTAATGCAGAATCACATCAGGTGTTTTTGGATGTGTTTTTTTTTTTTTTTTAATTGACTAACAAATGGAAACTCACGGCAAATTCTTTATTTTGTCCTTCCCATTTTCAATGGGAATTGTGGACATGGACCCTGCGTTATGAATGGCCTGGGCTCTTCTGTTTTTCCATGGTGCAGTTTATAAAACCACAATCTGAAAAAAAGGTGTTGTCCCATCGGGCCCTTGAGGTGAAGGGAGAGCACAGTGTGCGTGCGCGGTCATCCTCCATTATGCTATGAGTGTTCTGATAACAGCTGATCACTGGCTCTGCTCTTTTTAGAAGTTCTATAGCAGTGAATGGAGATAATGCTGCGCATGCACACTGTTATGGGGAATGTGTGGATGACACACTGTTATGGGGACCTGTGGATGTCACACTGTTATGGGGGACACCTGGATGACACACTGTTATGGGGACCTGTGGATGACACACTGTTATGGGGGACCTGTGGATGTCACACTGTTATGGGAGACCTGTGGATGTCACACTTATACAGGGGACCTGTGGATGACACACTGTTATGGGGAATGTGTGGATGACACACTGTTATGGGGGATCTGTGGATGACACTATTTTGAGGAATCTGTGGATGACACACTGTTATGGGGGACCTGTGGATGACACTGTTATGGGGTATCTGTGGATGTCACACTCTTATGGGGAATGTGTGAATGACACTGTTATGGGGGATCTGTGGATGACACTGTTATGGGGGATCTGTGGATGAAACTGTTATAGGGGATCTGTGGATGACACTGTTATGGGGGATCTATGGATGACACTCTTATGGGGGATCTGTGGATGACACACTGTTATGGGGTATCTGTGTTGATCGAATTTTTACAACAGCAACCGGGAACCTTCCCTGTGATGCACAGCTATTTGTCCTGTTCAGGGTGTTGTCCCTGGTGCTGAACACAGAGCTGAAGGCTCAAAAGTTTAGACGTTTCTGTGTTGATAACTTTTGAACCACAAGAGATACTGCAAATCTAAAACTGGTAAAAAATACTTTTATTGCAGCATAACCTATTATGTAATAACGCTCTGTGTCTTGATGCAATATAATATGTTAACTAAAGCAGTAATATAAATTATTATTACTCACTAGTACTGCCTGGTGTCTAGATATAATATAATACATTTGCAGCGCTGCTGTACAGATGACTATTTTGATGCTAGTGCAGGTTGCAGTTACTATTTGTGATATTTTTGACATCTGCATTTACTATAGTGACCTGTTCAGCGACACGGCCAATGCAATACTGTGCTTATTCCACATACCTGGGGGCCTATGGGGCAATGTTGTTATTAAATAACTGCACATATTGATGTTCTTGTATGATCTATTGGGGATTGTTGGAGATGTTTTATCCCATCATCTTGGTAAGGATACGCTCCGTAGCGCCATTTATTATCATTGTATATTTTGTAGACGTGGATCACTATATTGGGGATAACGCCCCTTGCAAGGTTCTCTGTATAAATATCCATCTTGCCTTTTTTTCTTTAGAATATTTTTTTTTTTTTAATGTATTATTAAAGGGAATCTGTCACCTAGTTTGAGCATCTTAAACTGTTAACATAGCAATGTTCAATAAACTACCTTCATTCCAGCACGTGTCTTCTTTCATTTATTCAAGTTTTCATTTTGATAAAAAAGCAATTGTTCTAATATGCTAATTAAGCTTCTAGGTGCCCAGAGGGGCGTTATTCCTCTTCTCTAGTGCCCAGTAACGCCCCCTGCAGGGCCCAGCACGCCTCCTCATAAATTAATTTACTCCCACATTGGAGCTGAACGGCGCCGACCCCTCCGCTACGTCATGTAATCTATTCACCCCACGATCCTTGCGTCCTCCTTTCTTTCCCCAGAAATCTGGCGCAGCCGCAGTATCGCCGACTGCCTGCGCCTGTACGATACTACGGCTCCTGAGGCAACAGCTCTGATTACATCACTGGGTTCGGCGCATGCCCAGTGACACTATTGAGGCTGTTGCCCTCAATTAGGTTGTTGTGGGATTTTCTTGCTTGCAGATTTTGCAGTGCAGCATGAACTTATCACTGGCAGCAGCTATATGACACAGAGAACTCTGAATGACCCGTCCCTTCCTCTGCTTTCCCTGATAAAACCTTGAATCTACCTATTTATGTCCCTATGGTATCCCTGTACATTACCTACCGCACACACTGTAATTGGATCTTGACATATACAGCCAAGACACATGCTCGGAGATGGCTGCACACAGACTAGCGTCTCCGGCATTCTGAGCAAAAGGACATGCCAGAATCCTGCCCTCTGACTGGCTGACAGGCTGTCCATCAACCTCTCAGCCAATCAGGGCTAGCACCCGCCTCCCCCACCCTCCCAGGGTCATGTGATCTTTCATCTTCATCTTCCCCACCAATGTCCCCAGTAAAATGGCCTTGGTAGCATTTTGGCGCTATGTGTTTGAAGTAAATCCACAAAACTTCAGATTAGTTTGAGAGCAGGATGTTTGTGAAATTGGTAATGAATCTGATAAGTTCAGAATCAGGTAAATCATCCTTAATCTGCTTTCTAAGTTGTAATTGGGTCTCCTGTAACCTAACTTTACCTCCAGTCTTGCTACTAGTGGTAAACCAAACCCAGGCAGACATTAATGTGTACAGATAACTTTAGGGTCTGAACCGAGGATTGCTTCCATTGGATACACATCTCATTCTTAGTTTGATAACACACAATTCTCACATTTCTCTGATGTTTTCTTGTCCTGTTTTCTCCCTACAGATCAGCTATGGAGCGATGGATCCCATCTTCAGTAACAAGCTCCTGTTTCCTTATTTCTATCGCACAGTCCCTGATGGGTCCACTCAGTATGAAGCCATAGTCCTCCTACTGGAGAACTTTGGCTGGAACTGGGTGGGGATCGTGACAGTAGATGATGAGAGCAGCCAACGAGCCAGCATGGAGCTCTACAATGTAATAACACGGAGCGGGGTCTGCATAGCTTATAGAGAATCTGTCAGTGATTATGGCAATTTCAAAATATCTATGGCCTACAGGAAGGTGTTATATCAAATACAGAAGATTGACTGCAATGTGATTATATTTGTTGGTAGCTCATATGGCTTACAGTCATTGGACTCAATATTGTCAGTTGACTTAAATCCTAGAAGAGTTGTAATCATGCTCTCAGTTATTTTTCCTGAAAGCTTAATCTTTTTTACTACATTTCATGGATCTTTGCAGTTCACTCTTCACAAAGGAAGAATTCCAGGTTTACAAGAATATTTACTCACAGCCGGTCCTCTAAAATATCCAGGGGTTGAGCTGATGTTTGAAGTATGGTATGATTCTCTTTCTTGCAGTTCTGGACAGTATTTATCTGATAGACCATGTGATGAAAGAGATGTTCTAGGTAATGTGGATCGCTCCCTGTATGATGTAGACAATTTCCGTTACACATTCAGTGTGTACTCTGCAGTGTATATTGTGGCTTATGCCTCACATCATCTGATCTACTCACATAAAAGACAAGAACACCTCCAAATATTTACCACCCAAAATGTCAAATGGAAGGTAAGATTTTTCAGACTTTTCCAACATTTTCTGTCATATTCCACACTCCATGTAATCACAGGGTACAACCTGTTGTAAAACGTAATCTTTAATCCAATTTACACATAAAATAACAAACTCCCACAGACACACATAGAAAAAGAACCAAAAAAGATATAACCTTGATGACATTGGAGATGATACTGTAACGTCCACTGGCATGGGTTAATGGTAGACGAGGTGGACAGTCATGGATTCTGATCTGTCCCTGTACCTAGCCCTAGGCTCGGCACCCCTGCCTAGGAACGGAATAGCTGCCCTGATAAGGACGATCCCGTGTTCTGGAACCTCCTAGTGGGTCCTGAGTTGACCTTATAGTGTAGGTGAATCCCTATTCCGGGGCCTACTCTAGATATACAGAACAAAAAAAAAGGAAATAATAATTTACAGTATGAAGAGCAGTGGGCCACCCACACTCTGGATGCTGCGTCTCGTGGGTGGACAACTGCTAGGAAGGATTATATCATGAAGGTGCACAGACAACCACATGTGTGATTATCCACGAATAAATATTTCATCCGATAGACAGTGTCAATGTGTAACCTTCACACGTCACAGTGAATGTGTGATGTTCATACACTAGAAATTGCCGTACACATTTGTACCTGTCAATGTATAATTAAGATATATATACACAAATGCTGGGCACCAGGAGCACTGCCTCCTAGATTGGTGGCATACAGTCAGGTGCCAAAGTTCCAACGCGTTTCACCCTAATTGATTGCTGGGTTCCTCAGGGGACATATATTCGTACAATGCTATATTTTGGCATCGGTCAGAGGTAGCGAAGCAGTCAGCACGGCCCTCAGTTTGTGATGACACAGTTTGACCAGATCATTTACTAGTCTGTTCAGTTTGATAGTTAAATAGCTTTAAAGGGTCAAGTATAAAGACCCTGTTAGAGAACCTATAAGGGGTACATCGAGGGTAAATCACTCGCCATAGTGGGTATAGAGCATACGGTACAAACTCCCACAAATATCCCACAGAAGTATACAGGTTCATGCACACATAGATGGTTCCCTCATGGATATTTGGAGTGACAACCACCCAAAACAGTCACATGTATAATAACATGTGAGATGGATATAGGGATAACAGATAAATGACCAGATACTACTTGTGTGTCCAGATAACGCTAAAAAAGGCCCACACAGTCCGTGGGGTTAGTAGTCTGTCCACTATCCCTCCAGCCGTAGCCTGTGTGCACGAGATAATGGTGCCTCACTGATCCTGTATATCCATCACACATGTTATTATACATATGTGATTGTTTTGGGTGGTTGTCACTCCAAATATCCATGAGGGAACCATCTATGTGTGCATGAACCTGTATACTTCTGTGGGATATTTGTGGGAGTTTGTACCGTATGCTCTATACCCACTATGGCGAGTGATTTACCCTCGATGTACCCCTTATAGGTTCTCTAACAGGGTCTTTATACTTGACCCTTTAAAGCTATTTAACTATCGAACTGAACAGACTAGTAAATGATCTGGTCAAACTGTGTCATCACAAACTGAGGGCCGTGCTGACTGCTTCGCTACCTCTGACCGATGCCAAAATATAGCATTGTACGAATATATGTCCCCTGAGGAACCCGGCAATCAATTAGGGTGAAACGCGTTGGGACTTTGGCACCTGACTGTATGCCACCAATCTAGAAGGCAGTGCTCCTGGTGCCCAGCATTTGTGTATATATATCTTAATTATACATTGACAGGTACAAATGTGTACAGCAATTTCTAGTGTATAATCATTACACATTCACTGTGACGTGTGAAGGTTACACATTGATACTGTCTATCGGATACATTTTTATTCGTGGATAATCACACATGTGGTTGTCTGTGCACCTTGATGATATAATCCTTGCTAGCAGTTGTCCACCCACGAGACGCAGCATCCAGAGTGTGGGTGGCCCACTGCTCTTCATACTGTAAATTATTATTTCCTTTTTTTTTGTTCTGTATACCTAGAGTAGGCCCCGGAATAGGGATTCACCTACACTATAGGGTCAATTCAGGACCCACTAGGAGGTTCCAGAACACGGGATCGTCCTTATCAGGGCAGCTATTCCGTTCCTAGGCAGGGGTGCCGAGCCTAGGGCTAGGTACAGGGACAGATCAGAATCCATGACTGTCCACCTCGTCTACCATTAACCCATGCCAGTGATCGTTACAGTATCATCTCCTATGTCATCAAGGTTATATCTTTTTTTGTTCTTTTTCTATGTGTGTCTGTGGGAGTTTGTTATTTTATGTGTAAATTAGATTAAAGATTACGTTTTACAACAGGTTGTACCCTGTGATTACATTAATTATACATATACACTACCTGTGTTTATCACTCCCTCTGACGGGATATCGTCTTAGCTGTGATCCATATTCCACACTCCAGTAACACTAATAATACACATAATTCTGTGTGACTGTGTGCTGTAACCCTCACTATCACTAAAGCAAGGAGACCTCATTTAATAAAATCTACTTAGTCAATGAGAGGAGCAGAAAATGGGTAGATTGCATGGTTGCCCAACATGGTGGCCCCACATATGTGCCCCATTTTGCCACCTATTTGTTTCTGGCCCTTATGCCGAACCACTGAGGGAAGAGGCAGGAGAGGTGTTATAATGAAGAGTATGGAACCAGAAAGAGAGAGTATGGAATAACTGCATATAGTACCAGAGTAGACTCTTGAGGAAGCAGTAAGAAAGTAGGACCTTGAGGCAAGAAGTGGCTGGAGGGAAATCTTTAAAACATATGGCGCCTGACTGGACCTGTGTAGCAATAGCCAAATGCAGCCACTGAGAGCTGGTGAGAGATGTTGGTAGCCATCGCTGTGTCAGTGGATGTGACAGAGTTGAAATTACAGCAGGAAGTAAGAGACTAACCACCATGAAGCCTATCCAACCAAGTCTATCAGATTGAGGGGATTAGTAGAGAAGAGACACAGTACCATACCTGGAGAGAGCTATACTGCTCATTAGGAGACATTATCAATGTTTAACATTTATTGTGAAATCTAAGGTTTGGAAAGATTTTAGAGACTCCTAGGAATATGATTACTGTAACAAAATGCACAAATCAATATGTCAGACTCAGACTCATGTCTATTGCCTTTAGCTGAACCAATATATAAGAAGAGTTCATTTTATAACTTCTGGTGGAGATTCCATTCACCTTGATGAGAAAGGAAACTTTCTGACAAGATTTGATCTGGTAAATTATCAGGTATTTGCTAACGAAACCGTAGGGAAACAAACAGTGGGACATCTCCATGAAGACAAAGGTCATCATCAGCTTCTTATAAATGAGAGCTCAATTATTTGGAAATCACAACTTCTCCAGGTGAATTTAGTGTCTGATTCTTTATTACACATTAACAACTGTCATCTGTTTATCCAAGACTAAAACGTTTTAACAGACCTCTTCAGTGTGGCCGGACCATAGTGGGGTTCATACTAACCTGGACCCCACCTCTAGATCCCAGCTGCAGATCTCCATGGCTGCCTCGGCTGGTACCAGGTCTCTCGGAATGAAGATCCTGTTGATGGGCATCACAGTGATGCACCAGTGATTTGCTGCAGTGGTCACATGGCACCTGTCAATAGGGTATTGATTCCCAGAGGCCCAGGACTTGCTGAGGTGGCCATGGAGTGAACCAGCAGCAGGGATCATGTAAGTATGAACCCCACCATTGGTCCAGCCAAACTGAAAAGGTTTTTTAAAAAGAGTTTAGTCTTGATAACCCCTGATACATACCCATTATAGGTATATTGATGTGGACCCCCCTAATGCTGCAAAAAAGCTCTTCTGGGGGGGCGTGGTTTCGGCATGGCGGCGTGAGGACGCATGTAAAGAGAGCTCCGTGACCTGCCTCAGGAGAACTAGCACAGATCGCCTTCCTAGCTGACTTTTCTGGCCATGACTAAGGGGAGAAGATCGAGGAGTCAACCTGCGGTCCCCCCTGAACAATCCATTGGCCGTTTCCTCCAATCTAACCAGCAAGGAGGCTGGGAGTCACCTGTAATAGCGGCTGCTTCTTCCTCGCTGCGACCAGCGGCACAGCCGTTTTCACCAGCGCTAGCATCGGAGCTCCCTCTCCCACAAGAACAGCGCCTGAGTGATCAATACTCTACTCACTCAGCTCCGGCCTCCCTGAACGACACCCGACCGGATCCTTCTCTGTGCCGCGCAGTTTTGAATCAGCCGGATCCTACAGGTACCGCCACTCAGGCTAGATCAGGGCCTGCTAAAGATGGGGGCCTGCATGCCCGTGCCTCTTCTCCTCACCAGGCGAACGTTCAAGCAAACGGGTCTACACAAACCCCTGAGAGGTACAGTGCACACACCAGCACTCCTATCACTAGCCCCTCAAGGGGTTCCACTGGGGTGTTGCCGCCATCTCTGAGGAATCCTAACCTCACTCAGGGCCACATGTTACCTGCTCCTGTTACCCAATCTCCCAGTCAAGATATACCTGCTATCTTCTCATCGCTGACACAGCATCCAGAGGAGTCTCAGGGGTTCCCCCCACCCCCTTCCTCCATCGACCGCACGCTGGCAGAACTTTGGGAGATGGTGCGGGCGTTAACCACGAAATCTGACCTGGAGGTACAAGTGACCCGCATTGAGGCCAAGCAAGCCCAGGCCCTGCAGGCAGTCCGTACAGAGGTTTAACAGTTGGATGACCGTCTATCCTCACTAGAACATGAACATGCAGCTACAACCGCTGTGGTTCATTCTCACTCTGCGGCCATGTCTGCACATACCTCTCAATTGCAGGACTTCTCGTTACATCTTGACGACGTGGAGAATAGGGGCCGTCGGAACAACCTTAAGATCCGCAACATCCCGGAATCGGTCCCCAACGATCAGTTGCACTCCATCGTGGTCGACATTTTTAATTTGATCCTGGACGATCCTCCTCAGACTAAGATCGAGCTTGACAGGGTTCACAGAACCGCAGGACCCATGACATGGATAGGCCACGTGATGTCATCTGCCGGGTTCACTTTTACATTGTAAAGGAGCGTATCCTGCGCAAAGCCTGGGAAAAGAAGGATCTTTTCTATAAGGACATTCCGATTACTATCTTGCCTGATGTTTCTCGCTTAACCCTATCTATGCGGAGAATGGTGAGACCCCTGCTAGAAGCAATCAAAGAAGCAGGAGCATCATACCCCTGGGGTCACCCGTTCCACATCATTGTCAGATACCCCGACGACCAATCTATGCTAGTCCACTCTCCGGCTGACCTTCAGGATCTGTTCAGATTCCTTGACATCCGTCCATTCACAGTCCCGGATTGGACATTACCCTCATTCCTGCAGGATTTGCCTCAAGGTCCGGGTTTCCCAAGAAGATCAGCATCTCCTTTCTCGAGACGCACATCTCCTGGCCGTTCCGGCTCATTCCGCGGCCAACTTTCCAGGCCCCGCTACCAGCCTGCACGGCGCCTTCCACCGTCTCCCCGCTGATCCACCATTTTGATCTCTACTACTGAGACGTTCTCTCCTGCGTCTCCTATGGAGAAAAAGAGCTCATGTGGCGTTTATCCAGGAAACTCATTTCCGCTCCTCTTCTACTCCAAGGCTCTTCGATAGACGTTTCCCTCATGTCTACCACAGTTCGGACCCTGACTCTAAGACGAAAGGAGTCTCAATCCTTATCTCCAACGCAATCTCCTGGGACCTGATTGATTCTTGCACTGATGGAGCTGGCAGGTACATGTTTGTAAAGGGAAGGTTAGCTGGTACTTTAGTTACATTGGCGTCTGTTTACGCCCCTAACACAGGACAGGTTAGTTTCCTGACCAAGACCCTTAGAGCCTTGGAAGATTTCACCGAGAGCCTCTTGATTCTCAGAGGTGACCTTAACATCGTATTAGATCCTCGCTTGGACTCCTCCAAGGGTCAAGTTTCTTATCCCCACTCAACCATTTCCAAGCTTAAAGAGCTCCTCTTCTCCCAGCAACTTACAGACCCATGGCGCATTTTATACCCGACATCCCGAGACTATACATTCTTTTCTGACCCTCATAACTCCTTCTACAAGACTTACAGGTGTCTTCTGAAATACGGAAAGACCTAGCTGAATACTTCGAGACTAACGTGGCTCCAGAGAGTGATCCCCTTACTATTTGGGAGGCCCACAAATGCTTTATTCGAGGCTCCTTTATAAAACTAGGTTCCCAGTTGAAAAAAGAAAGAGCGGCAAAAATAACTTCCCTCCTTTCACGCATCCACGTGTTAGATCAGCAATATACAAACAGACCCTGGACTTGCAGTTGGGAGCTGAGCTCACCCAGCTCCGAGACCAGGTTCGTTCTCTTTGCCTCTCAAGAGCGAAGGCGACCTTAGTCAAATGCCGTAGACACTATTACGAACATGGGAATAAAAAGGGCAGAACCCTAGCCCGGGCTCTACGGAAAACTAGGCTTTGCTCTTATGTTCCACATGTGTCTACCCTTTCCGGCTCTAAGGTCTCCCTACCACGGGAAATAACAGAAGCATTTAGATCCTACTATTACACATTGTATAACTTGGAGGACTCCCATCAGCCTACTGTCCGTGAAACAATGCCCTCAATGAGGACTTACCTTGAGTCTGCGGGCCTTGCATCTCTCCCCCCGGAGGCGATTTCGACACTAGAGACTCCCATATCATTGACTGAGTTACAGGCTGCTATTAAAGATTCCCAAACGGGGAAGGCTCCTGGTCCAGATGGACTCACGCTACCCTACTATAAACAATTTGGGGACATTTTATCTACTCATTTTTTAGCTGCCTTTAACTCATTTGATACGACCCGTTCTCTCCCTAATGATACCCTTAGAGCACACATTACAGTCGTCCATAAGGAAGGGAAGGACCCGACACAATGCCACAGCTACCGTCCCATCTCACTAATTAATGTGAACCTAATATTGTTCTCGAAAATACTTGCTTCACGCCTCCTGCCTCATCTCCAAAAATTAGTCCATCTAGACCAAACTGGGTTTTTACCCTAAAGAGAGGCCCGGGACAATACGACGAGAGCAATATACATGATTTACCAGGCTGTTACTTCTAAGACCCCGACATTAATCCTGTCAACTGACGCCGAAAAGGCATTTGACAGGGTTAATTGGAAATTCATGTTTGAGACCCTTCGTCATATTGGACTAGGTAAGAAGATGATGTCTAGAATTATTAATCTTTACTCCAACCCCACGGCAGTTGTCAAAGTGAATGGCCAATTTTCCTCGCCCCTGTCCATCCGCAATGGAACGAGACAGGGTTGCCCCCTTTCCCCTCTAATATTTGTTCTATGCCTAGAACCGCTTCTGTGTCACATAAGGGGGAACCCCGATATTACTGGTTTACAGATACTTGGGACCTCACATAAAGTCGCAGCCTACGCTGATGATCTCCTATTTTTCCTTACCAACCCAAGGGTTACCATCCCAAATCTGATGAGGGAGCTCAAAATATACGCCCACCTTTCAAACTTTAAGATTAATTATCAGAAATCTGAAGCCTTAAACATTAATCTCCCGTCTGCCACGGTCACGTTGATTTCTGAGAACTTCCCCTTTAAATGGGCACGCTAGTCTCTAAAGTACCTGGGAATATTCTTGACCCCTACACTCTCTGACCTTTACCAGGTTAACTACCCGCCTCTTCTCCAGGCCATAAAGTCTGACCTAGATAGGTGGCTTAAAAACACGTTTTCATGGTTTGGTAGGATTTCTATCTTTAAAATGAACATATTACCAAAAATCCTTTACTTCTTTCAAGCCCTTCCGGTCCATATTCCCAGACTCTTTTTTCACAATCTCTTGAAGATGTTGTCTCAATTTATCTGGGCCGGCAAACCATCCAGAATAGCTAGGTCGACACTTTTTTGACCCAAATTAGAAGGAGGACTAGGGCTACCAGACTTTATTTCATACCACAGAGCATCTCACCTCCTCAGAATTGTAGACTGGTGTCGACACAAAGCCTATAAACAATGGATCTCGGTCGAACAATCTTTTCTGTCTACTCCTTTGCCTGCTACTCCATGGTTGGACACCCACATACCACTAGATGCTCGTTTACACCCAACCATAGGCCCCTCCCTGAAGGTCTTCTCCTCCATTCAGAATCACCCCAACATCTCTCCTTCCCCCATTCCTATGTTCCCTCTTTTGGGTAATCCACAATTTCCCCCTGGGATGGAACGCGGTCCCTTTCGAACTTTGGTGAACTGCAACAAATTCAGGGCCCATCATATGATCGCCTCAAATTTGTGGCTTTCCCCCCAACAAGTCTCGGAGATGTCGGGTATCCCTACCATTAACCCCTGGCAGTCTCGTCAACTTAAACATTTCATGGCTACTCTCCTTCCAGCAGAGTCCTATGTCCGTGAAAAGACTGACTTTGAGTTTCTATGTGACCAATCAGGAGTGTCGCGACGCACCCTTTCTCGAATGTACAACCTACTACTCAATCCGGCCAATCAACCCCCTCCCAACTTTATCTCTCAATGGGAAGCGGATATAGATTCCACACTTTCATCGGAACAGAGACTAAGATTGTACACATGCGTTCACAAAACATCTATTGCCAGCAATGTCCAGGAAGCTGGTTTCAAACTGATGTCCCGTTGGTATAGGGTCCCTACTAGACTTCACTCCATTTTTCCGCATACCTCGCCTTTATGTTGGCGCTGTGGCTCGGAGAGAGGCACTATTCTACACACATTCTGGAGCTGTCCTTGTCTTTCGGGTTTTTGGGATTCGGTGTGGTCAATTACATCTAAATTCACCTCATATACTCTCCCTAAGACTCTGGGGTTCTTCCTACTCCATCAGTGCGAGATTCCTCTCTCCTCCTACAAAAGGTCGGTGGTAAGACATCTGGTAAACGCTGCAAGAGCTTGTATCCCGTCTCTCTGGAGGCAACCATCTGTTCCCTCTGTTTCCATGTGGATCAACAAAATCCAGGAGACCATGAGAATGGAAGATCTCCCCTCTACATTAAGGCACACTGAGAAGAGGTTTACTAAAACTTGGAGCCATTGGTTGGAATTCTATGATTCCGCAGAATGCAGAACACTTCTAGCACAGCCGT
The DNA here is from genome assembly GCF_014858855.1 of Bufo gargarizans. Classification (NCBI taxonomy): domain Eukaryota; kingdom Metazoa; phylum Chordata; class Amphibia; order Anura; family Bufonidae; genus Bufo; species Bufo gargarizans. The sequence goes on along the minus strand of NW_025334772.1, from coordinate 202,333 downwards.
GAGAGTGAGGTCTGTTGTTGCCTTTCCTCTCCCTCTTCCCTTCCCCCTCCCCTTTCCCTTTTCTTTAATAATTTCATCCTTTCCCTTTTTTTTCTCTTTTCCATTATTTGTCTGTCTGTGACCCAGATTATTCAATATGTTCCACATATGTCGGCGTGGTAACCCAACGGGTACTATGCCTCTTTGCTTAACAATTGTCATTTGTTATATTTTCATCCTACTCTGTGATCTCAGTTCATTCTCTGTTTTATGACTGCATTGATCCTTGGTACTTGGAAATGAAAATGGAAATGAAAACTTAAATAAAGAATTGACAAAAAAAAAGTCTTATAAATACAGTGGAAGAATGAAGTTTAAAGTTTTTTTTTTTTCAAATGTAATATATCTACAGGGCCTGAAAACCCTCAGTTAAGTCATTAGAATAAAATGTAACTTTTATTAAATCCAATTTTTGTAGTTTTTGTTTATTTTTTGCTTTATAGGCAATTTAATCTGCACTAAATACCCAATTCTGCTTAGTTGTAAGCTGCCAAAGGTTCAAGTTACAGCTAAAACTGAGCCAACAGGGTAAGGCTTGCTGACCGCCCCTCCCCTGCCTGAGCTCACACACTGCTCCCCTACCCTCTCCGATCTTCTGCTTCTACAGGTTAGACTGCTGACGGCTGCACTGACATCATAATAGGAGAATTGGAGACATTTGGAAATGGATGAGGAACTAAGATGGGAGTCCCCGACCCTTCCCTCCTTTCAATGGTTGATCATTGGCTGAGGACAGAATGCACTAGCATGCTGGAGCACGCCCCATAGTATTACTGATCGCATCATTGTTTGCGTGTTTGTTTCCCAAGTGGTGTCTTGTCCGTGGGTTGACATGACGCCCAGCACGTCATTATGGGGGGGGCACCACCACTTGTTACTAGTTACCCTATCAGTGTGGTGATGTGGGGAATAGGACACATCATCACTTGGGAGGAGATTTAAACTAGATGGCGTGGCAATGCATCCATGTTTGTCACACCCAACTTCAATTAGTTTTGCTGCTACATACAGAAACCAGCAGCACATCTGGTCGGAAGTCTCCTGAAACACATAGGGAGTTTCATTATTCTAATTCTGAGAACCTGACTAATCCCTTGACAGCAGGACTGGTACCACCTGGGTCAGGGCTGGACATAGGGCTCCCATAATAGTGAGGAAATGTCCAGAGGGTGGCCCTTGTCAGGCAAGGTGCTCTGCTTAGCTGGACGAAATAGTTCAGGCTAGGCCGAGCAGGGTGAGAGGAGGGATAGCCTCATCCTGCTGTTACCTAGAGAAAAGAGACCCGCACTGTGACCCCTTCCTATTCACTATTGTACTCCCACACACTGTCTTGTATCTACAGAAGTGGTAAGAATGCTCCATTTTTATTTATTGAGCACCACTGGGTTAATAATCACAATTTGGATGCAGCATTATGTAAGCAACTGGTACGGCCTACCGTATGGTCAAAATATAGGAGGAGATTTATCAAACTGCTGTAAAGTCTACCTTTTATTTTCCAAAGAAGCTGTGAAAAATGAAAGGTGAAATCTGATTGGTTGCTATGGGCAACTAAGCCAGTTCTACTTTACAGCAGTTTAATAAACCTGCCCCATAGTTTTTCTAAGATGTACTAAAAGTTACGTTTTATTATAATCACTAAGAGTGAGTGAATCACGCTTCAGATACGAAGTCTATTCGTTCTCCAACTTCGATTTAATGCTGTATGGGCTTTGCTAAGTCAACCTTTGTCGGACGAGACTTCGGTGAAGAACTATGGCCTTCGACTCTACAACTTTAAAAACATTTTAAAACAGAAATCTGAAGCCGGCTTCGGTCCCGAGGTACTAGTCTGTACTGGAGCCGGCTTTGGTATCGAGGTACTAGTCTGTACTGAAGACGGCTTTGGAACCGAGGTACTAGTCTGTACTAAAGCCGGCTTCGGTACTGAGGTATTAGTCTGTATTGAAGCCGGCTTCAGTACCGAGGTACTAGTCTGCACTGAGGCCGGCTTCGGTCCCGAGGTACTAGTCTGTACTGGAGCCGGCTTCGGATTGCTGTTTAAAAAAGTTCTTTACCGAGGTCTCTTCAACTTAACAAAGTTTGCCTCCAAGAAGCCCATACATTTTACGGTGTACAGAAACAGATCTCCGTACAGAATTAAAACTAAATTAGGGAACAAATCGACTTTGGTTCATGGATTTGAAGCGCAATTCGCTCAACTCTAATAATCACCCAACTGTGGGATCGCAGGTCTTCTAGTTATTTTATTTGTACTTTTGGGTGTCATTTGCATATTCAACCAGGATCTTAATTGACCATGTATTGTTTAAATATTGTTTTCTGAATTTAACAAAAATTAGGGCATGGGCAGAGGATGTTAAATTGTTCACCACTCCAGCTGTTCCATCCCGGTCTTCCCTGTGGTGATTTTGCAGCTCTGATGCAATGTCTACAACACCTGACTGCTGCAACCAATCACTGGCCTTCAACATTGTACCCGTAAGCTAGTGATTGGCTACAGAAGTCATATGTAATAGATGTGAGGTCATCACTTCAGCCCTACACATAAAGATCAGCCAGGAGGAACAGAATGGTGGTTCATACAAAGGCCGGTCTTGATTTGACACATTTATTTATTCAATGAGTGACTATGTAAATTAAGGCTGGCTACACATGGCCATGATACAACATGTACTAATAAAACTACTGTGGATCTAAGTTAAAGCGGTGGGCCATTTAAATTCAATAAAGCTGTAACGTAGTGGACACTGTCAGAGGAAACCCCAAGCATGTCTTATCTCCGATTTCTGTTTCAACGTCCCTCTCTTTCCATGGATGGACCTGCAAACTGCAGCCACTGGTGGCCATTGTTTTCCTGGAGATCAAAATGGTGATGGTCACAAGATTTACCCGTGTGGCTCCTGCCATTAATGTATTCTCTTCTGCTCTTATGTTGAACGTTATTTAACTCTTGCAAAGATGGATGCAGTGGAATCTGCTGGACCTGTTTATATACTGAATGCTTTCAGGGCAAGCACAGAACAGGAGATACTTCCAGGGCAGCAGTCATGTAGGTAGATCATGTGACTGGTGCCAATTGACCACAAGCATTAAGATTTGCAGTTCCCACAGTGGAATTCAGAGCTGTACATCTTCAATTGGGGAAACGACTGTGTATCTTGAAACATTAGTAAATGTCAGTGCTTTGTCAGGTTCCACTATTACACCAATATTCAAATGGCTCCAACAGAGTCAACACTGTGTATGTTAGAATAAATCCACCACACTAAAAGCTAAATGATAAATACACAGTACACAATTAATCTAAATATACTGTATATTTTATTAATTCATCCTAAATCATGTTACAAAGTCACTAGCAGTAGCAGTAGCATACATATACAAAAGAATAGATCCACAATGGACGTGTAACACTCCAAAAAGAGATCCCATCAATGAACCAGGCGCAGACCAATACTACACCCCAGACATAATCTAATTCCCAACAGATTAAATAGATCAGGCATGCTCAACCTGCGGCCCTCCAGCTGTTGCAAAACTACAACTCCCATCATTCCCTGATAGCCTACAGCTATCATCCTACAGAAGGGCATCGTGGGAGTTGTAGTTTTACAACAGATGGAGGGCCGCAGGTTGATGAATAAATATTCAAAAGTGCCTAGTGCCAAACATATAGTACAAAATCTATTAGGCAATAACACTAACTGATATGCTCAAACCTCCTGAGAGGGGTTCTCCGGGAATTAAGAAAATGAAAATTCGTAACTATTACTTTATTATAAATATATTCCTAAATACCATTCATTAGTAATAATATGAGATGGGGCGGAGCCTAGCCGGGACTGCAGATGGCTGTGTGAGACCTCGGCTCCTCTGCACTCAAGCAAAATTAAACCATTTAATTAGCGGTGACCCATCCCAAAATGGTCAAATATGGGAGAGACAGGGGTGCTGACACCCCTGACACACCAAGAACCCAAAAGAGCCAGCAAGCAATGCAGCGTTTTCTCAAGAAGAAAGCACTCCTCTCACCAGGCGCGGGCCCTAAGATGGCGGCAGCAGCTGCATGCGCTGAAGAAGGAGAGGACTCTGACGCAGACAGCTCTCAAGGGGACACAGTGGAATCCCGGGACCCCTCGCCTGTGTCGAAATCATTTCTCACCAAGGTACTGCGGCAAGCGCTAGAAAAAGCCATAAAGCCAGTACTAGTGGAACTCTCGGACATAAAATCTGAGATAACTCAAATGGGGCACAGAGTGGAGACGCTTGAAACAGCGGCGCAGGAGCTTGTATCGCACTCCACGGGAGTAGAGGAATATCTTAACTTCCATACCACAGAGCTCAACAAAGCGATGTTGATGCTAGAAGACCAGGAAAACAGAAGCAGGCGGCGCAATATCCGTATCAAGGGCCTACCTGAATCCTGGGCCTCCGAAGCTTTGCACAAAGTGGCCATGGAAATCTTTGCCGATCTACTGGGCCAGGAGTCGGCCGCCTCGATTACAATAGAAGGAATCCACAGAGCTCTAAGACCCGCTCCGAGGCCGAACGAGAGACCCAGAGACGTTGTCTGTGGTCTGTTATCTTTTGTGGACACTGCCCGAATAATGGCCGCAGCCAGAGAAAGAAGACAGATTGTATATGACAGTGCGGACATCGCTCTCTACCAAGATATATCACCCGCCACCCTGGCGAAACGGTGCACTATGAAGCCCCTTTTAAATGCTCTGAGAGCTCAAAAAATACAATATGTCTGGCTATACCCCTTCGGTATTGCAATCATAAAAAATGGCAAGCGTATCGTGATACATACCCCGGATGATCTTGAAAGAGCCTGGGAAGCCATAGGAATCCGCCCGCTGGAAGTTCCTTCCTGGATGCCGATTGCCCATCCAACTGACCTGCCGCGGCTTACCCAGATCGAACCCTGAAGAAAAGTGCCAAAGGGAAAATTCAAGATGTCCGGAGCAGGAATGGAAGTACGATCCCCACCACCCTGAAGACGGGCCCAGGAGCTGTGGACTACAGTTTCTTAACGAGCAGCTGGCACGGCGATAGATGTCCACGATCCCATGAAGACCCTCTGTTATATTAAAGGTTTGATGTTCGCGACTAGTGGGACCTAAAGTTGACTCACCAGCTGTTAACCACGAGTATGAAAAGTAATAATATGAGATGAGCGCATTTTTCAAAACTTCAATTTACCGGTTTGCCTATTTTTTAGGGAAAAATTCAGTTTGATCTGAATATATTTGTGACAAATCACATTAAAAAACAGATATTTCCTGGCTGCAGAGAGCCTTTATAGTGCTGTAGAACACTTTGCCTTGCAGTAACACACATAGGGAGTCTGCTGTGGTAGTGAAATAATACTGTGAGTCAGTATGACATGCAGATGACAGGCGTCGCTCTTAGAATCACTGCACACTTCACTTATTTGGGCAGTCACAGGGCCAAAACTGACCAAATAACTCAAGTATGAACTCAGTCTTACAGGTCAATGTTAGCGCCAAGAAGAAGCGCACTTCTTTTACACTGTCGGCAGCTGATTCCACATAGATGTCTACAGAACCTGTTCTATTAAACACTTATACAAGTAGAGCCCCCGACAGAGGGGAGAGGGTGTCAGCAGTAAGTTTGTGTTGACCTCACTGATTATTTTGCCCTTCCTCTGATCCGTCAGAACCATAACCAAATGAACCCAATTCCATTATCCTTTCATTGTAGAATTTTTTTATGTGAAACAGGCTTTTCTCGGGAAAATTGATGGATGACTGTAGACCTCCTTTTGCTGTATGGGTCCAGCAGCAGACATAATGAACACGCTAATGACAACTCACCAGCAGACTGTGCCTTTACTATCTATTCACAATTAAATCAAGCAGCTTTAGTAATTTAAAAATATTAATGTTATCAGTGACTGCCGGTCCCCTGCGCTGATCGGGCAGGGTCAGCCCCTGCACCGTCCCGATCAGCCCGTGGTACATGTACGGCGCTGGTACTTAAAGAGAACCTTTCATCAGTTTTGGCATAGGCTAATTATAGTATTACTTTGTAGGGCGGCCCCCACTGATGCCATGGGTCTATTTTTTTTTTTTCAAATCCCCCCTCTTTGTTCGTCTGCTGTGGCCCCCCGATGATTTGGCGTTCTGTATTATAATGAGCATTAAACTCGCAACGGGGAGGAGAAAAAAGTTTTCTGCTGTGGGCGTCTCCTTCTCCCTTGCTGTGAGCAGTCTGCTCTGATTGGAACGCGTTCACAAAACTGATGAAAGGTCCTCTTTAAGGGGTTAAATCAATCATCTTCAATAAGATGAAAATATTCATATGTTTTTATCTGCTCCATCTGCATTCGATCTCCACAGCACACAAGACATGACAGGAGAGCTGCTGCTTTGGAGTCCAAGTCCAGTTTGTAAAGATCAGGCGTTCCATCAGAATTGTGTGTAACATTCTTGCTCCCTGTGCAAAGTCATAACAAAAGGACTCCGTAGGCATACACATCAGAGGAAGCAGAAGCTGGTTGCCCCAATTTTAATTTCAGAGCAGTAAACAGCGGGAAGCAAATAGAGGTGGCTAAATTCCGCTACTCTGTATCTCTTTTGAAGTCAATGTCTCCAACTATGCCCCTCTCGCGGTTTACAGCAAATACATTTTTTTTTATGTAGAGATCCAAGAATTATGTTGGAGTCATGTAGTGTATGCAAGCCATGTGCGACCCCTCTCATCAGTCTCACGCTGTTCTGCACCTGGTTTGCCTGGGCGAAAAGAGTAACACTAATGGCTACACTACACTAAAGGTTTTTCAACATATAACATCAGTTCATACAGAACAAAGTCTACAATCACCCATCAATTTTCCAAGCCTGTTTCACATAAAAAATTTCACCATTACGTAATTCGGTCCATACCGCAAAAAAGACCTTTAGAACATATAACTGCACCGCTGAACAGCAAGTAGGCCCTAATTTCTTTCTCTTGTACACTACACAAAAGGCTTTTCAACATATAAATGCAACGCAGAATGGTGAATATATTTTTCTTTTGCCACTAATACACGGCAAAAAGGGCTTCACAACATGTAAATGCACTGCACAAGGGCAAATAAGACGGACTGTAGAAATATTTCCTTGTAATAAACCCTGTTAATGGCTGTATCAAACAGCACTTGCACCCCAATAACAAGAACGGTTTGCTGGAATTACAGAGTTGTATAATGGCAATTTGGATCCCCAGTCAGTGCAGCAAGGTGTAATAGGATTGTTCCTATTACCTAGGCTGTAACCTCCCCTACTGATCCCTGTTCTACATAAATGCTGTGGAATGATTCCCTTATCCCGGTAATCCTCATCTATTCACCCTGCTGAAAAGTGTGTAGAAGCCACACAGGGCCCCTATGCTGCAGATTTATCATGGAGACACTGGATTTTATAATATTACAGTATTATATAAATCACACCAAAAAAATTAAGCCCTTTCGTCACCCGGCTCCCAGATGCGATTAGCTACATCATCATCATCCAGTACTGTCTGCACGTCACTGATGTCCTTCTCAACCGTTTCTGGGTCAGAAACCTGACCGCAGCAACACCTAGTCCCATGCCACTCTCCCCATTACTACTTGATCACCGAGTGGAGGAAGCAGCGCATGTCTCCTCCAGATCTTGGCTGGGCAGTAGCTGCTGACTGGCCTCTAGTAGCTCGTCCTCGTGGAAAAGTGGGGCTGCACCCACAGCATATAATGCTTCTGTGGCTAAGGGGACAGAAAAGGATAAAGGCAGGTTGAGGACAGGTGAGGGCATAGGGCCTGCTCCTGGGCCATGCCAACTAAGGGTTCTGTCTAACAAACCCACCGACTCTTGGCTGGGGGTGTCTGATGTTACTTTTGACAAAGTCGATGAACGAGTCAACCATTCAAGAACCGCTGGGTTGCTGGTCAAGACAAGACCGCTAGCTGACACTGGGTGCTCAGGCCTCTCGAAGTGACCCTGCTGTCATGGCCCCTTACTCTGCTGCGACCTCTGCCTGCGCCAGAAACATTTAGGCCTCTACCACTTCCCTGTGACGGGGCCTGGCACTTCTCTGTCTGACATACTGTTACATCAAATAAATAAAAAGGAAATTTAAACACCCCAAAAAACTCTTTAATTTTCCCACTTCAGCACAAAACAGCTAATAAGCCCTTTTTTTACCACTAATATACGCCAAAAAGGGCTGTAATTTTCTAACTTCACCACATGACGGAAAATACTTTTTTGTGCCAGTGACACACGCCAAAACGGGCTGTAATTTTTCATTTCATCACACAACAGAAAAAACTTTTTTGTGCCAGTAACTAGGGATGAGCGAACCCGAACTGTATAGTAAAAGTCCGGGTTCGGGTTCGGTGTTCGTCGCTTTCTTGGCGCTTTTTGAAAGGCTGCAAAGCAGCCAATCAACAAGCGTCATACTACTTGCCCCAAGAGGCCGTCACAGCCATGCCTACTATTGGCATGGCTGTGATTGGCCAGAGCACCATGTGACCCAGCCTCTATTTAAGCTGGAGTCACGTAGCGCCGCATGTCACTCTGCTCTGATTAGCATAGGGAGAGGTTGCAGCTGCGACGTTAGGGCGAGATTAGGCAGTGATTAACTCCTCCAAAAGACTTCATTCAGAGATCGCTCTGCAGCTGTCGATGATTGAACTGCTGCTATTGAATTGCTCACTGTTTTTAGGCTGCCCAGAGCGTTTTTCAGTCACTTTTTTCTGGGGTGATCGGCGGCCATTTTGTGTCTCGTGGTGCGCCAGCACAAGCTGCGACCAAGTGCATTTAACCCTCAGTAGTGTGGTTGTTTTTTGGCTAAATCCTACATCAGGGTCAAGCTGTCACACCAAGTGCATTTAACCAGCAATAGTGTGGTTATTTTTTGGCCATATACTACATCAGGGGCAAGCTGAGCCTGTCACCAAGTGCATTTAACCCTCAATAGTGCGGTTGTTTTTTGGCTAAATCCTACATCAGGGTCAAGCTGTCACACCAAGTGCATTTAATCATCAATAGTGTGGTTATTTTTTGGCCATATCCCAGTCTAATTCTGTCCGTAAACGTATACCTGTCACCCAGCGCCTAAATAATAGGCCTCAAATTTGTAGTCTGCTAAATCTGTGGTTATTGCTGTGGCTGGGCGAGTTATTTAGTGTCCGTCAAAGCACAGTTTTTGTTCTGGGTTGAAATACAATTCCCAATTTAGCAATTCTCTAAATTAGTGGTTTCTGCTGTATCAGGCCTACTTTAAATTTATCCCTAAAAGGGAATATTAGATTCAAGGTGCAGATAGGGTCATTCTCAATAACTTCACACACACGCTACCGTGCATATCCCAGTCTAATTCTGTCTGTAAACGTAAACCTGTCACCCTGCGCCTAAATAATAGGCCTCAAATTTATAGTCAGCTAAATCTGTCGTTACTGCTGTGCCTGTATTAGTGTAATACGGTACCTAAATAGATAGCCAGATAGTGTTAGGTGTCTTTAAAAAAAGGCCTAAATTTGAATTCAATACATTGGGCCAAATAATATTTTTGTTGTTGTGGTGAACGATAACAATGAGGAAAACATCTAGTAAAGGACGCGGACGCGGACATGGTCGTGGTGGTGTTAGTGGACCCTCTGGTGCTGGGAGAGGACGTGGCCGTTCTACCACAGCCACACGTCCTAGTGTACCAACTACCTCAGGTCCCAGTAGCCGCCATAATTTACAGCGATATTTAGTGGGGCCCAATGCTGTTCTAAGGATGGTAAGGCCTGAGCAGGTACAGACATTAGTCAATTGGGTGGCCGACAGTGGATCCAGCACGTTCACATTATCTCCCACCCAGTCTTCTGCAGAAAGCGCACAGATGGCGCCTGAAAACCAAGCCCATCAGTCTGTCACATCACCCCCATGCATACCAGGGAAACTGTCTGAGCCTCAAGTTATGCAGCAGTCTCTTATGCTGTTTGAAGACTCCGCTGGCAGGGTTTCCCAAGGGCATCCACCTAGCCCTTCCTCAGCGGTGGAAGACATAGAATGCACTGACGCACAACCACTTTGAGGATGAGGACATGGGAATACCACCTCAGCACGTCTCTGATGATGACTAAACACAGGTGCCAACTGCTGCGTCTTTCTGCAGTGTGCAGACTGAACAGGAGGTCAGGGATCAAGACTGGGTGGAAGACGATGCAGGGGACGATGAGGTCCTAGACCCCACATGGAATGAAGGTCGTGCCACTGACTTTCACATTTCGGAGGAAGAGGCAGTGGTGAGACCGAGCCAACAGCGTAGCAAAAGAGGGAGCAGTGGGCAAAAGCAGAACACCCGCCTCCAAGAGACTCCGCCTGCTACTGACCGCCGCCATCTTGGACCGAGCACCCCAAAGGCAGCTTCAAGGAGTTCCCTGGCATGGCACTTCTTCAAACAATGTGCTAACGACAAGACCCGAGTGGTTTGCACGCTGTGCCATCAGAGCCTGAAGCGAGGCATTAACGTTCTGAACCTTAGCACAACCTGCATGACCAGGCACCTGCATGCAAAGCATGAACTGCAGTGGAGTAAACACCTTAAAAACAAGGAACTCACTCAGGCTCCCCCTGCTACCTCTTCTGCTGCTGCCGCCTCGGCCTCTTCTGCTGCTGCCGCCTCGGCCTCTTCCTCCGCCTCTGGAGGAACGTTGGCACCTGCCACCCAGCAAACAGGGGATGTACCACCAACACCACCACCACCACCTCCGTCACCAAGCGTCTCAACCATGTCACACGCCAGCGTTCAGCTCTCCATCTCACAAACATTTGATAGAAAGCGTAAATTCCCACCTAGCCACCCTCGATCCCTGGCCCTGAATGCCAGCATTTCTAAACTACTGGCCTATGAAATGCTGTCATTTAGGCTGGTGGACACAGACAGCTTCAAACAGCTCATGTCGCTTGCTGTCCCACAGTATGTTGTTCCCAGCCGGCACTACTTCTCCAAGAGAGCCGTGCCTTCCCTGCACAACCAAGTATCCGATAAAATCAAGTGTGCACTGCGCAACGCCATTGTGGCAAGGTCCACCTAACCACAGATACGTGGACCAGTAAGCACGGCCAGGGACGCTATATCTCCCTAACTGCACACTGGGTAAATGTAGTGGCAGCTGGGCCCCAGGCAGAGAGCTGTTTGGCGCACGTCCTTCCACCGCCAAGGATCGCAGGGCAACATTCTTTGCCTCCTGTTGCCACCTCCTCCTACTCAGCTTCCTCCTCCTCTTCTTCCACCTGCTCATCCAGTCAGCCACACACCTTCACCACCAACTTCAGCACAGCCCGGGGTAAACGTCAGCAGGCCATTCTGAAACTCATATGTTTGGGGGACAGGCCCCACACCGCACAGGAGTTGTGGCGGGGTATAGAACAACAGACTGACGAGTGGTTGCTTCCGGTGAGCCTCAAGCCCGGCCTGGTGGTGTGCGATAATGGGCGAAATCTCGTTACAGCTCTGGGACTAGCCGGTTTGACGCACATCCCTTGCTTGGCGCATGTGCTGAATTTGGTGGTGCAGAAGTTCATTCACAACTACCCCGACATGTCAGAGCTGCTGCATAAAGTGCGGGCCATCTGTTCGCGCTTCCGGCGTTCACATCCTGCCGCTGCTCGCCTGTCTGCTCTACAGCGTAACTTCGGCCTTCCCGCTCACCGCCTCATATGCGACGTGCCCACCAGGTGGAACTCCACCTTGCACATGCTGGACAGACTGTGCGAGCAGCAGCAGGCCATAGTGGAGTTTCAGCTGCAGCACGCACGGGTCAGTCGCACTGCGGAACAGCACCACTTCACCACCAATGACTGGGCCTCCATGCGAGACCTGTGTGCCCTGTTGCGCTGTTTCGAGTACTCCACCAACATGGCCAGTGGCGATGACGCCGTTATCAGCGTTACAATACCACTTCTATGTCTCCTTGAGAAGACACTTAGGGCGATGATGGAAGAGGAGGTGGCCCAGGAGGAGGAGGAGGAAGGGGGGTCATTTTTAGCACTTTCAGGCCAGTCTCTTCGAAGTGACTCAGAGGGAGGTTTTTTGCAACAGCAGAGGCCAGGTACAAATGTGGCCAGCCAGGGCCCACTACTGGAGGACGAGGAGGACGAGGATGAGGAGGAGGTGGAGGAGGATGAGGATGAAGCATGGTCACAGCGGGGTGGCACCCAACGCAGCTCGGGCCCATCACTGGCGCGTGGCTGGGGGGAAACGCAGGACGATGACGATACGCCACCCACAGAGGACAGCTTGTCCTTAACCGTGGGCAGCCTGGCACACATGAACGACTGCATGCTGCAGTGCCTGCGCAACGACAGCAGAGTTGCCCACATTTTAACGTGTGCAAACTACTGGGTTGCCACTCTGCTGGAGCCACGGTACAAAGACAATGTGCCCACCTTACTTCCTGCACTGGAGTGTGATAGCAAGATGCACGAGTACAAGCGCACGTTGGTAGACGCGCTACTGAGAGCATTCCCAAATGTCACAGGGGAACAAGTGGAAGCCCAAGGCCAAGGCAGAGGAGGAGCAAGAGGTCGCCAAGTCAGCTGTGTCACGGCCAGCTCCTCTGAGGGCAGGGTTAGCATGGCAGAGATGTGGAAAAGTTTTGTCAACATGCCACAGCTAACTGCACCACCTGATATGCAACGTGTTAGCAGGAGGCAACATTTCACTAACATGGTGGAACAGTAAGTGTGCACACCCCTCCACGTACTGACTGAAGGTTCGGCCCCATTCAACTTCTGGGTCTCTAAATTGTCCACGTGGCCAGAGCTAGCCTACTATGCCTTGGAGGTGCTGGCCTGCCCGGCGGCCAGCGTTTTGTCTGAACGTGTATTCAGCACGGCAGGGGGCGTCATTACAGAGAAACGCAGCAGCCTATCTACAGCCAATGTGGACAAGCTGACGCCTATAAAAATGAACCAGGCATGGATCCCATAGGACCTGTACATCCCTTGTGCAGATTAGACATTAACTACATCCCATTAACCATATATTATTGTACTCCAGGGCACTTCCTCATTCAATCCAATTTTTTTTTTCATTTTACCATTATATTGCGAGGCTACCCAAAGTTGAATGAACCTCTCCTCTGTCTGGGTGCCGGGGCCTTAATATATGACAATGGACTGTTACAGTGGTGGCTGACGTAAAGCCTGATTCTCTTGTATGACATGCAAACTGATTCTCTGCTGACATGAAGCCAAATTTTCTGTTACGGGACCTCTCTCCTCTGCCTGGGTGCCTGGGCCTAAATATATGCCAATTGACTGTTCCAATGTTGGGTGATGTGAAGCCTGATTCTCTGCTATGACATGCAGACTGATTCTCTGCTGACATGAAGCCAGATTCTCTGTTACGGGACCACTCTCCTCTGCCTGGGTGCCTGGGCCTAAATATATGACAATGGACTGTTACAGTGGTGGCTGACGTGAAGCCTGATTCTCTGCTATGACATGCAAACTGATTCTCTGCTGAAATGAAGCCAGATTCTCTGTTACGGGACCTCTCTCCTCTGCCTGGGTGCCTGGGCCTAAATATATGCCAATGGACTGTTCCAATGTTGGGTGACGTGAAGCCTGATTCTCTGCTATGACATGCAGACTGATTCTCTGCTGACATGAAGCCAGATTCTCTGATACGGGACCTCTCTCCTCTGCCTGGGTGCCTGGGCCTAAATATATGCCAATGGACTTTTCCAATGTTGGGTGACGTGAAGCCTGATTCTCTGCTATGACATGCAGACTAATTCTCTGCTGACATGAAGCCAGATTCTCTGTGACGGGACCTCTCTCCTCTGCCTGGGTGTCTAGGCCTAAATATATGCCAATGGACTGTTCCAATGTTGGGTGACGTGAAGCCTGATTCTCTGCTATGACATGCAGACTGATTCTCTGTTGACATGAAGCCAGATTCTCTGTTACGGGACCTCTCTCCTCTGCGTGGGCCTAAATATATGCCAATGGACTGTTCCAATGTTGAGTGACGTGAAGCCTGATTCTCTGCTATGACATGCAGACTGATTCTCTGCTGACATGAAGCCAGATTCTCTGTTACAGGACCTCTCTCCTCTGCCTGGGTGCCTGGGCCTAAATATATGACAATGGACTGTTACAGTGGTGGCTGACGTGAAGCCTGAATCTCTAATATGACATGCAAACTGATTCTCTGCTGACATGAAGCCAGATTCTCTGTTACGGGACCTCTCTCCTCTGCCTGGGTGCCAGGGCCTAAATTTATGACAATGGACTGTTACAGTGGTGGGTGACGTGAAGCATGTTTTTCTGCTTTGAAATAAAGACTGATTCTCTGGTGACATGAAGCCAGATTCTCCGTTACGGGACCTCTCTCCTCTGCCTGGGTGTCTGGGCCTAAATATATGCCAATGGACTGTTCCAATGTTGGGTGACGTGAAGCCTGATTCTCTGCTATGACATGCAGACTGATTCTCTGCTGACATGAAGCCAGATTCTCTGTTACGGGACCTCTCTCCTCTGCCTGGGTGCCTGGGCCTAAATATATGCCAATGGACTGTTCCAATGTTGGGTGACGTGAAGCCTGATTCTCTGCTATGACATGCAGACTGATTCTCTGCTGACATGAAGTCAGATTCTCTGTTACGGGACCTCTCTCCTCTGCCTGGATGCCTGGGCCTAAATATATGACAATGGACTGTTCCAATGTTGGGTGACGTGAAGCATGCTTCTCTGCTATGACATGCAGACTGATTCTCTGCTGACATGAAGCCAGATTCTCTGTTACGGGACCTCTCTCCTCTGCCTGGATGCCAGGGCCTAAATTTATGACAATGGACTGTTACAGTGGTGGGTGACGTGAAGCTTGATTCTCTGCTATGACATGAAGACTGATTCTCTGGCGACATGAAGCCAGATTCTCTGTTACGGGACCTCTCTTCTCTGCCTGGGTGTCTGGGCCTAAATATATGCCAATGGACTGTTCCAATGTTGGGTGACGTGAAGCCTGATTCTCTGCTATGACATGCAGACTGATTCTCTGCTGACATGAAGCCAGATTCTGTGTTATGGGACCACTCTCCTCTGCCTGGGTGCCTGGGCCTAAATATATGACAATGGACTGTTACAGTGGTGGCTGACGTGAAGCCTGATTCTCTGCTATGACATGCAAACTGATTCTCTGCTGACATGAAGCCAGATTCTTTGTTACGGGACCTCTCTCCTCTGCCTGGGTGCCTGGGCCTAAATATATGCCAATGGACTGTTCTAATGTTGGGTGACGTGAAGCCTGATTCTTTGTTATGACATGCAGAATGATTCTCTGCTGACATGAAGCCAGATTCTCTGTTACGGGAACTCTCTACTCTGCCTAGGCCTAAATATATGCCAATGGACTGTTCCAATGTTGGGTGACGTGAAGCCTGATTCTCTGCTATGACATGCAGACTGATTCTCTGCTGACATGAAGCCAGATTCTCTGTTACGGGACCTCTCTCCTCTGCCTGGGTGCCTGGGCCTAAATATATGACAATGGACTGTTACAGTGGTGGCTGACGTGAAGCCTGATTCTCTGCTATGATATGCAAACTGATTCTCTGCTGACATGAAGCCAGATTCTCTGTTACGGGACCTCTCTCCTCTGCCTGGGTGCCAGGGCCTAAATTTATGACAATAGACTGTTACAGTGGTGGTTGACGTGAAGCATGATTCTCTGCTATGACATGAAGACTGATTCTCTGGTGACATGAAGCCAGATTCTCTGTTACGGGACCTCTCTCCTCTGCCTGGGTGTCTGGGCCTAAATATATGCCAATGGACTGTTCCAATGTTGGGTGACGTGAAGCCTGATTCTCTGCTATGAAATGCAGACTGATTCTCTGCTGACATGAAGCCAGATTCTCTGTTACGGGACCTCTCTCCTATGCCTGGGTGCCTGGGCCTAAATATATGCCAATGGACTGTTCCAATGTTGGGTGACGTGAAGCCTGATTCTCTGCTATGACATGCAGACTGATTCTCTGCTGACATGAAGCCAGATTCTCTGTTACGGGACCTCTCTCCTCTGCCTGGGTGCCTGGGCCTAAATATATGACAATGGACTGTTCCAATGTTGGGTGACGTGAAGCATGATTCTCTGCTATGATATGCAGACTTATTCTCTGCTGACATGAAGCCAGATTCTCTGTTACGGGACCTCTCTCCTCTGCCTGGGTGCTAGGGCCTAAATTTATGACAATGGACTGATACATTGGTGGGTGACGTGAAGCTTGATTCTCTGCTATGACATGAAGACTGATTCTCTGGCGACATTAAGCCAGATTCTCTGTTACGGGACCTCTCTCCTCTGCCTGAATGTCTGGGCCTAAATATATGCCAATGGACTGTTCCAATGTTAGGTGACGTGAAGCCTGATTCTCTGCTTTGACATGCAGACTGATTCTCTGCTGACATGAAGCCAGATTCTCTGTTACGGGACCTCTCTCCTCTGCCTGGGTGCCTGGGCCTAAATATATGCCAATGGACTGTTCCAATTTTGGGTGACGTGAAGCCTGATTCTCTGCTATGACATGCAGACTGATTCTCTGCTGACATGAAGCCAGATTCTCTGTTACGGGACCTCTCTCCTCTGCCTGGGTGCCTGGGCCTAAATATATGACAATGGACTGTTACAGTGGTGGCTGACTTGAAGCCTGATTCTCTGCTATGACATGCAGACTGATTCTCTGCTGGCATGAAGCCAGATTCTCTGTTACGGGACCTTTCTCCTCTGCCTGGGTGCCTGGGCCTAAATATATGCCAATGGACTGTTCCAATGTTGGGTGACGTGAAGCCTGATTCTCTGCTATGACATGCAGACTGATTCTCTGCTGACATGAAGCCAGATTCTCTGTGACGGGACCTCTCTCCTCTGCCTGGGTGCCTGGGCCTAAATATATGCCAATGGACTGTTCCAATGTTGGGTGACGTGAAGTTTGATTCTCTGCTATGACATGCAGACTGATTCTCTGCTGACATGAAGCCAGATTATCTGTGACCGGACCTCTCTCCTCTGCCTGGGTTCCTGGGCCTAAATATATGACAATGGACTGTTGCAGTGGTGGCTGACGTGAAGCCTGATTCTCTGCTATGACATGCAGACTGATTCTCTGCTGACATGAAGCCAGATTATCTGTGACGGGACCTCTCTCCTCTGCCTGGGTTCCTGGGACTAAATATATGACAATGGACTGTTACAGTGTTGGCTGACGTGAAGCCTGATTCTCTGCTATGACATGCAAACTGATTCTCTGCTGACATGAAGCCAGATTCTCTGTTACGGGACCTCTCTCCTCTGCCTGGGTGCCTGGGCCTAAATATATGCCAATGGACTGTTTCAATGTTGGGTGACGTGAAGCCTGATTCTCTGCTATGACATGCAGACTGATTCTTTGCTGACATGAAGCCAGATTCTCTGTTACGGGACCTCTCTCCTCTGCCTGGGGGCCTGGGCCTAAATATATGCCAATGGACTGTTCCAATGTTGGGTGACGTGAAGCCTGATTCTCTGCTATGACATGCAGACTGATTCTCTGCTGACATGAAGCCAGATTCTCTGTTACGGGACCTCTCTCCTATGCCTGGGTGCCTGGGCCTAAATGTATGCCAATGGACTGTTCCAATGTTGGGTGACGTGAAGCCTGATTCTCTGCTATGACATGCAGACTGATTCTCTGCTGACATGAAGCCAGATTCTCTGTGACGGGACCTCTCTCCTCTGCCTGGGTGCCTGGGCCTAAATATATGCCAATGGACTGTTCCAATGTTGGGTGACGTGAAGCCTGATTCTCTGCTATGACATGCAGACTGATTCTCTGCTGACATGAAGCCAGATTATCTGTGACGGGACCTCTCTCCTCTGCCTGGGTTCCTGGGCCTAAATATATGACAATGGACTGTTACAGTGGTGGCTGACGTGAAGCCTGATTCTCTGCTATGACATGCAAACTGATTCTCTGCTGACGTGAAGCCAGATTCTCTGTTACGGGACCTCTCTCCTCTGCCTGGGTGCCTGGGCCTAAATATATGCCAATGGACTGTTTCAATGTTGGGTGACGTGAAGCCTGATTCTCTGCTATGACATGCAGACTGATTCTCTGCTGACATGAAGCCAGATTCTCTGTTACGGGACCTCTCTCCTCTGCCTGGGGGCCTGGGCCTAAATATATGCCAATGAACTGTTCCAATGTTGGGTGACGTGAAGCCTGATTCTCTGCTATGACATGCAGACTGATTCTCTGCTGACATGAAGCCAGATTCTCTGTTACGGGACCTCTCTCCTATGCCTGGGTGACTGGGCCTAAATGTATGCCAATGGACTGTTTCAATGTTGGGTGACGTGAAGCCTGATTCTCTGCTATGACATGCAGACTGATTCTCTGCTGACATGAAGCCAGATTCTCTGTTACGGGACCTCTCTCCTCTGCCTGGGTGCCAGGGCCTAAAAATATGCCAATGGACTGTTCCAATGTTGGGTGACGTGAAGCATGATTCTCTGCTATGACATGCAGACTGATTCTCTGCTGACATGAAGCCAGATTCTCTGTTACGGGACCTCTCTCCTCTGCCTGGGTGCCAGGGCCTAAATTTATGACAATGGACTGTTACAGTAGTGGGTGACGTGAAGCATGATTCTCTGCTATGATATGAAGACTGATTCTCTGCTGACATGAAGCCAGATTCTGTGTTATGGGACCTCTCTCCTCTGCCTGGGTGCCAGGGCCTAAATTTATGACAATGGACTGTTACAGTGGTGGGTGACGTGAAGCATGATTCTCTGCTATAACATGAAGACTGATTCTCTGGTGACATGAAGTCAGATTCTGTGTTATGTGACCTCTCTCCTCTGCCTGGGTGCCGGGGCCTAAATTTATGACAATGGATTGTTACAGTGGTTGGTGACGTGAAGCCTGATTCTCTGCTATGATATGAAGACTGATTCTCTGCTGACATGAAGCCAGATTCTCTGTTTTGGGACCTCTCTCCTCTGCCTGGGTGCCAGGGCCTAAATTTATGACAATGGACAGTTACAGTGGTGGGTGACGTGAAGCATGATTCTCTGCTATTATATGAAGACTGATTCTCTGCTGACATGAAGCCAGATTCTGTGTTACGGGACCTCTCTCCTCTGCCTGGGTGCTGGGGCCTAAATATCTGAGAATGGACTGTTCCAGTGGTCGGTGACGTGAAGCCAGATTCTCTGCTATGGGACCTCTCTCCAATTGATATTGGTTAATTTTTATTTATTTTATTTTTATTTTTATTCATTTCCCTATCCACATTTGTTTGCAGGGGATTTACCTACATGTTGCTGCCTTTTGCAGCCCTCTAGCCCTTTCCTGGGCTGTTTTACAGCCTTTTTAGTGCCGAAAAGTTTGGGTCCCCATTGACTTCAATGGGGTTCGGGTTCGGGACGAAGTTCGGATTGGGTTCGGATCCCGAACCCGAACATTTCCGGGAAGTTCGACTGAACTTATCGAACCCGAACATCCAGGTGTTCGCTCAACTCTACCAGTGACACGTGCCAAAAAGGGCTTTAGGACATATAACTGCAGCGCTGAGCGGCAAGTATATTTTTTCTTTTTACGGTAATACACACCACAAAAGGCTTTCAATCAGATAACTGCACGGCTGACGACAAAGATGTTTTCGGTTTGCCACTTATACACATTAAAATTGGCTTTAAAACAGATAACTTCACCACTAACCGGCAAATATACTTTTGGTTTGTCAGTATTAGGCCTCATGCACACGACCGTTGTGTGCATCCGTGTCCGTTGTTCCATTTTCCGTGATTTTATGCGGACCCATTGACTTTCAATGGGTCCGTTGAAAACTCGGAAAATGCACCGTTTGTTATCCGCGTCCGTGATGCGTGTTTCCTGTCCGTCAAAAAAATAGGACCTGTCCTATTTTTTTGACAGACAACGGTTTGCGGACCCATTCAAGTTAATGGGTCCATGAAAAAACACGGAGGCTGCTTTGGCAGAGTGGGGGGGGGGGGGTGTAGGAGCAGTTCTAGCTTCATCAGCAGCAATTTGAGTCTAGAGTCACTAATGAACAGTTTCTTCACCTTCCTAGTGAAGAAACTACTTATCAGCAGCAGTAGCTAGACCTGGAGCAGAACCTGAACCAGCAGGTAGTGGCATACATGGACAGCACCCTGTCACCCCACATTAAAGATCTGCTGGACTACTGGGCAACCAAACTGGATTTGTAGCCGCAACTCGTAGAGTTTGCCCTGGAAAAGCTGTCCTGCCCGGCCAGTAGTGTGGCATTATATAGTTAGCTCATATATATAATCCAGATAGTTAGTTGTAGATAGTGTAGGTTAGTGAGTGAATAGTGTAGCTGATAGGGTACAGTGCAGGGTGTAGTGTAGGTTAGATAGAGATATAGTATAGTGTAGGCTATTGCTGTCTGTTTCATCTGTGAAAGTTTTTTTTCTGTGTTTTAGTGTTTTAGGGATTCGTGTGGGTAGTGATTAGTGCAGCGTCTTTTGTCAGTGAAAAAAAAATTAATAACAAAAAAAATGTATTTTTCAGTGTTTTAGTGTTAGTGTTTTAGGGTTTCCTGTGGGTAGTGATTAGGGTCAGCGTCTTTTGTCTGTGAAAAAAACAAACAAAAAAAGTATTTTTCTGTGTTTTAGGGTTTTGTGTATATTTTATTGTTTGCCCCATTATCCCCAACCCTATAAAGTTTGCCCAAATTCCCTCATTATTTTTTTTGTATATAAAAACAGATCATGAGTGCATGTGGGTGTGCCAGCAGCCGTGGTCGTGGTAGTGGAGTTGGTGCCAGTGCTGGAACGCTGCCAGCATGTGGAAGCTCCTCTACACACAAGGGCGGGTGCAGGTGTACTCCGCCTCTGCAGGACCAGCCCCCAAGACTCTTCCCTGCTGTTGTTTGACAGCAACAGTGAGAGGGACATCTTGGGGGAGGTAATGCAGGAGAGTGGGCTGCAGCTTAGTCCTCCTGAAGCTCAGGACCTGTTGGAAGGGATGGAGGAGGAGGAGGAGGTGGTACCGCCTGTCAGTACCCCAGTGAATTCCCTTCCAACTGGTGCGGGTGGTTTCAGCCACAGAACCCCCACACTTAGTCAGACCCAGGCGTCAGCGAGGGGACAGCGGAGCCAGGTCAGGGACTCCACGTCTGCTGTTCCCCTCAGTCCACCACTGGCCTTGGGTCTGATATTACAGGGGATGAAGAGGAGGGTGACCTAGAATGGGTGCCACCTCCCTTGTCAGGTGACAGCAGCACTAATGAGGAAGGTAGGCACCCGAGGCAAACGGTGCGCCAGGTCACAAGGGAGCCCAGTGGCAGAGGCTTCACTTGTAATGGCAGCGGGAGGAGGCAGCAGCAGCAGGTGCCGGCTCCCCCTGTGCTCACCGATCCTGAACAGGCGCAAGCCAGCACCACCCCATCTGACCAGAGGTCACCTGTTTGGGCTTACTTCACCCTGGCATCAGATGTTCAGACAATTGCAATCTGTCAGCTGTGCCATGCCAGGATGAGGAGAGGGAGGTCTGTTGCTCGACTGCGTACCACTGCCCTTACCCAACACCTGAGAGTCAACCACTGGCGGAAGTGGGACCATATTCAGTGTGGTCGCAGCAGGGCCAGCAGGACTGCACAGGGGACAGCAGCTCCTGCCACTGTCCTGCAGCCACCCCACCCTCTTCCAAAAATGTATTCCCACTCCCTCTCCTAGAGGTACTGGCACTGGCAGCCAGACCTCTGCCTCCTCTGCACCCTCCTATATTGCCTCCACTGCTGTCCGGCACCAGCCGTCAGTTGCCGACGCATTTGAACACACCGTGGCCTAAACCCCTGGGTTATCGCCCAACATCTGCTGCCTTTCAATATTGTGGACAGCAATCCATTCCAGCAGATGTTGGAGCAGGCCAAACCCAGATGGCGTGTCCCCAGCCGCCACTTCTTTGCCAGGACAGGCGTCTCTGCCCTACACCAGCACATTGTGCAGAATGTATCTCTGTCACTGGATCATGCTGTCAGCGAAAGGGTGCATCTGACAGTGGGTGCCTGGACCAGCAGACATGAGCAGGGACGATACATCAGTTTTACAGCCCATTGGGTGTCCCTCGGAGGCGCCAGGGAGGGATCATCAGATATGGCGGCATCTCAGTTTGTGGTGCCGCCCCAGGGTAACCAGGGGAGAATTGCTGCTCTCATTCAAGCCACTGTCTCCACCGCTGCTGAGCCCCCCAAAAAGCATCCCTGTAGGTACGCAAGTGTGGGGCACATCCGCTGCCAGGCCGCGCTCCAGCTCGTGAACTTTGGGGAACGGAGACACACTGGACCTGATGTTCTGGCTGCCCTCCAGGCTCAAATCCACAAGTGGCTGACACCTCGAAGGCTCCAGGCAGGTATGGTTGTCTGTTACAACGGCAGCAACCTCCTCGTCGCCCTGAATTCTGGCAGTCTAACACATGTGCCCTGCATGGCACATGTCCCCAACCTTGTGGAACAGAAGTTCCTACGCAAATGCCAAAGGTTGAGCGACATTGTGCAAAGGGTATGGAAGATTGTAAGTCACTTCTGATGCTCCCCAACCACCACTGTGTCCCTGTCCAAACTTCAGCAGGACAACAGCCTGCCAACTCACAGGCTGATTGTGAACAGCGTGACGTGGTGGAACTCCACCCTCCATATGTTGGAGAGGTTGTGGGAGCAACAACTGGCGGTGAAAGAGTACCTGCTGGACCAAAGCACTTTTGGGCCATCACACCCACTCCCCTACATCACCAATGCGAAGTGGGGTAAGATAAACCAGGTCTGCCACATGTTGGCCCCATTCGAGCAGGCAACCAAGATGGTTAGTGGGGAGCATGTCGGCCTCAATCATGTGCTCCCCATAGTGTTCCTGCTGGACAGGACACTAGAACACCAGCTTGATGCTGGGGAGAGTGCCTTGGTGGAGCAGGAAGAGGCAACACTGTTCCACCAAGACCAGGCCCAGTACGAGGTAAAGAAAAAAAATTGTTGAGGAGTTAGCTGATGTCCAGGAGTCTGGGCTTGGTCAGGAGAGAGAGCCGATGCTGGGGGCACCGTTAGTCTGGGGGTGGGGCATCTCTCATAGGGAGCAGCAGCAGGAGGACCAAGATGTCATGGTCCCGGGCAACCAAGTGGAGTCACAGCAGGCTGTCATCTTCTCCATGGCTGCCCACATGCTGCGATGCCTCAGGAGGGACCCCCGGATCAAGAGATTTAAGGAGAGGGATGATTTTTGGTTGGCCACCCTTTTAGACCCTCATTACAAGAGTAAACTGGAGCAGTTCATCCCAGCCAGCCGGAGGGATGCCCGTATGCAAAACTTGTGGGTCTGTCTGATCATCCAGCTGGAGCAAGCAAACCCTCATCCTGAACGAGTCCTGGATCGGTAGCGACTTCTTGGACCTCGTCGTCGGTTCAGGGCGCTGAAGGGTCCCTTGTCAATCCCTCTCATTGTCTCTCCCTCCCAAACATCGTTGGTTTTTAACTTCTGTATATATTTCTGGATAAATTAATTAATTAATTTATTTATTTATGGATACATTTTTTCTATATATTTATTTATTGATAACTTTATATATATATATATATATATATATTTATATATATATATCTGCATTGATGAATTAATTTATGTATTGATTGATTAATTTATTTATGTATTTATTTATTGATTACTTTTTTTATATATATTTCTCTATTGTTGAATTTATTTATGTATTTTTTTTCTGAATATTTTTTTTCTTATCTTTTTTTTTCTATAATTTATTAAACCTCTTATTTATTTATTTATTTATTCATTCAATTAACTAATTGTTGAAATATAAATATAAATACTACACATTAAGCCTGTTAGAATAACGGGAGCTAAAACAGTAGTGCATAAACATTAGTAGGAACAGTCGATCTTAAATGGCAAGGGAACTAGACCACATTGGCTTTTTGTGTCGAATTACTCAATTTAATTGATTAATTGTTTCAGTCCTAGTATAGTGTAACCTTTATTCCTCTGTGTGATCTCTGGACACTGCCCTCCATACATAAACCATACTGGAAAATAGACCTCTCAGATACCAATTAGAGATGTCGCGAACATAAAATTTTCCATTCGTGAACGGCGAACGCAAATTTTGCGCAAATGTTTGCGAACGGGCGAACTGGGCGAACTGCCATTGACTTCAATGGGTAGGCACATTTTAAAACCCACAGGGACTCTTTATGGCCACAATAGTGATGGAAAAGTTGTTTCAAGGAGACTAACACCTGGACTGTGGCATGCCGGAGGGGGATCCATGGCAAAACTCCCATGTAAAATTACGTAGTTGACGCAGTCCTAAATTGTTTGGAATAACGTGCTTTAAAACAACAGGTATGATGTTGTATCGATCAGGTAGTGTAACGGTTACGCCCGCTTCACAGTGACAGACCAAACTCCCTGTTTAACGCACCGCAAACAACCGCAAACAACCGCAAACAGTCCATTTGCACAACCGCAAACTCCCCATTTGCACAAGGTTGGATACCAAGCTAGCCATGTCCCGTTCCTTGTCCTCACTGATGTCATTGAAGGTCACTTCCTCCACCCTGCCACGTACAACACCAAGGGTCCCCGATAGGTGACAACAAGCCCCCGTGACGCCTGCTGTATTTGGTCTTCCACCTCCTCAAAGCCACCTTCCTCCTCTGACTCCTCTTCTTCAGACTCCTCTCTCTGCGTTATTATAAGGTGTGTTAAGTAGTACTATTCCTATCAGTTTAATCCCTGTTACGTCCCCTATCCGGGGACGTGTATATGGAATCGATTTTAGGAACCAGGAGATGGAAAAAGATGCTTGGTCAGTCCTCTTAATTCCAATTTGGGGCACTGCGCGTGCAATCTAATGCGCCACCAGATATGAGTGGCGTGTTAAGTAGTACTATTCTTATCAGTTTAATCCCTGTTACGTCCCCTATCAGGGGACATGTATATGGCATCGATTTTAGGAACCGGGAGATGGAAAAAGATACTTGGTCGGTCCTCTTAATTCCAATTTGGGGCACTGCGCGTGCAATCTAATGTGCCACCAGATAAGAATAGTGCTACTTAACACGCCACTCATATCAGTTTAATCCCTGTTACGTCCCCTATCAGGGGACGTGTATGGAATAGATTTTAGACAACCGCAAAGAGTTGTCAATAGTTGACACACTCATGACATCTTGATGTAGTGATGACTGTGCTCGAGCGCACGTTTGGGAGATTGCAGGCGATGGGGTTTTTTCAAAGTCTATGGTCGTGCTGAGGTAGTTCAGTGACAGTTAAGTGACCCAGAAAACAATGATTCTGCAGTGTGGGCCCATTGTTGGCCTAGTAGGCTTTAATGATCACCTTAGATGATCACATAGAAAATTAATGTTTTTTCTATGCAAAATTATCCAGCCGATCGCTTTTGGTCTATTCGAAATGAAGCAACAACCTTATCATCTGGGGTGTGCCAACATTGCCATTGCCAACACACTCATAGAGGTGGTCGCTTCATTGTGATACGCAAGCCCCTTCACCACAACAAGGTAACGATCATGAAGGGGAATTGACACATGTTTTTTTTTGTTTGTTTTTTGAAGCCACAGTGCAGCACCAGAGGCCAGAATAATTAGGCATGTACACATGCCTGAAAAACTTGGTATTGTTGCAATCACTGTTGTAGCAGCGGCCAGAAAAATTTATGTTTGTTTCCCAGGCAGAAAGTGCCCTAAAACATTGCGGCTTGAACCCTAGTTGGTGGCGGATAAGTCACGCAAGTCATCCGGCATTCAGAGATAAAATACAGCAGCGTGTGGACCATTTTTAGCCCAAGGCAGATCATCTCATCACCAGGCTTTTTTTAGTCGAATGTATCGCCCACTGTCAGTCCCTTCGGGATCCATGCCTCATTCATCTTAATAAAGGTGAGGTAATCTAGACTTTTTTGACCTAGGCGACTTCTCTTCTCAGTGACAATACCTCCTGCTGCACTGAAGGTCCTTTCTGACAGGACACTTGAAGCGGGGCAGGCCAGAAGTTCTATCACAAATTGGGATAGCTTAGGCCACAGGTCAAGCCTGCACACCCAGTAGGTCGAGTCGTTCTCTGAGGGTGGACACGAAGGGCTGTGGCGATGCGTAGGACTTAAAAAGCTCTGCATGTCCTTCATCAACAACACGTCTGTAAAGCGCCCTGTTCTTGTCGGCGTGGTCGTGGTAGGAGGAGGATTACTTTCACCTCTTCCCCTGTTAGATTCCCGTTGTGCTGTGACATCACCCTTATATGCTGTGTAAAGCATACTTTTTAATTTATTTTGGAACTGCTGCATCCTTTCCGACGTCCGGTAATTTGGTAACATTTCAGGCACTTTCTGCTTATACCGGGGGTCTAGTAGCGTGGACACCCAGTACAGGTCGTTCCCCTTCAGCCTTTTTATATGAGGGTCCCTCAACAGGCACGACAGCAGGAAAGACCCCATTTGCACAAGGTTGGATGCCGAGCTACTCATGTCCCGTTCCTCGTCCTCGTTGCCGCAGGTCCAGCAAGCGATGCTGATAAGGCTGTTTCTGATGGTGATGATGGTGACCACAACTCTTCCTCTTTACGCTCATCTATGGCCTGATCAAGCACTCTTCGCAGGGCACGCTCCAGGAAGAAAACAAATGGGATGATGTCGCTGATGGTGCCTTCGGTGCGACTGACTAGGTTTGTCACCTCCTCAAAAGGACGCATGAGCCTACAGGCATTGCGCATGAGTGTCCAGTAACGTGGCAAAAAAATTCCCAGCTCCGCAGAGGCTGTCCTAGCACCCCTGTCATAAAAATACTCGTTGACAGCTTTTTCTTGTTGGAGCAGGCGGTCAAACATTAGGAGTGTTGCATTCCAACGTGTCGGGCTGTAGCAAATCAAGCGCCTCATTGGCATGTTGTTTCGCCGCTGGATGTCTGAAAAGTGTGCCATGGCCGTGTAGGTACGCCTGAAATGGCCACACACCTTCCTGACCTGCTTGAGGGCATCCTGTAAGCTGGGTACTTATGCACAAAGCGTTGTACGATCAGATTCAACACATGTGCCATGCACGGCACATGTGTCAACTTGCCCAAATTCAATGCCGCCAACAAATTGCTTCCGTTGTCACACACCACTTTGCCGATCTCCAATTGGTGTGGAGTCAGCCACTGATCCACCTGTGCGTTCAGGGCGGACAGGATTGCTGGTCCGGTGTGACTCTCTGCTTTCAGCCAAGTCAACCCCAAGACGGCGTGACACTGCCGAATCCGGGATGTGGAATAGCCCCTGGGGAGCTGGGGGGTGCCGTTGATGTGGAGCAAGACGCAGCAGCAGAAGAGAACTCAGCCGAGGAGGTTATGGAAGAGGATTGAGTATGAGGAGTAGAGGAGGTGGCAGCAGGCCTGCCTGCAAGTCGTGGCAGTGTCACCAACTCCTCTGCAGAGCCACGCATTCCATGCTTGGCAGCCATCAGCAGGTTTACCCAATGCGCAGTGTAGGTGATATACCTGCCCTGACCGTGCTTTGCAGACCAGGTATCAGTGGTCAGATGGACCCTTACCCCAACACTGTGTGCCAGACATGCCATTACTTCCTTTTGCACAATCGAGTACAGGTTGGGGATTGCCTTTTGTGCAAAGAAATTTCGTCCGGGTACCTTCCACTGCGGTGTCCCAATAGCTACAAATTTTTTGAAGGCCTCAGACTCCACCAGCTTGTATGGTAAAAGCTGGCGGGCTAAGCGTTCCGACAAGCCAGCTGTCAGACGCCGGGCAAGGGGGTGACTCTGTGACATTGGCTTCTCACGCTCAAACATGTCCTTGACAGAAACCTGACTGTGGGCAGATGAGCAGGAACTGCTCAAGGCGGGAGACGGAGTGGCGGATGGTTGAGAGGGGGCAAGCAGGACAGCAGTGGTTGACGTGGCTGAAGATACTGGACCAGGAGGAGGATGGCAGCTTTGAGTTTGTGTGCTGCTTGTACTCATGTGTTGATCCCATAGGCGTTTCTGATGTGCGATCATGTGCCTTCGCAAAGCAGTTGTACCTAGGTGGGTGTTGGACCTCCCACAACTCAGTTTCTTTTGGCACAGGTTGCAAATGGCATCGCTGTTGTCAGAGGCAGACACACAAAAAAATGCCACATTGCTGAGCTCTGCAATGATGGCATTCTGGTGGTGGCAACAGCATGCGTTGATTGACGTGCTGTCTGGCTGACCCCGGCTGCTGATGCATGCTGTCTCACTGTGCCACTAGCTCCTTGCGACGACCTCCCCCTGCTTGCAACTCGTCTCCTCCTACTCTCTGTCTCCCAATCTGAACTTTCCCCCTGTTCTTCTTCTCTTCTAGTGGGCACCCGCGTGACATCCATGGACACATCATCATCATCAACCGCTCCACTTGTATCTGAAAACTCAGCAAAGAAGCAACTCAGCAAAGAAGCAGCACTGGGTACAACATCATCATCATCACACCATACGTCCATGTGTGTAATGCTGCCTGACTGAGACATATCCCTGTTATCTACATCCTCTGGCAATAATGGTTGCCCATCACTCATTTCTTCCAACTGATGTGTAAAAGCTCCTCTGACAGATTAAGTGAAGCTGCTGAGGTGCTAGTGTTGGTGGTGGCAGCAGGCAGGCGAGTGGTAACTTGAGAGGTGCCCGAAGCTAAGCTGCAGGAGGATGGTGCCTCAAGGTTCCTAGCAGAAGCTGTAGAAGATTGGGTGTCCTGTGTTAGCCAGTCAACTATGTCCTCAGAACTTTTCGAGTTCAGGGTACGTGCCCTCTGAACACTGGGCATTATTCTAGGGCCAAAGGAAATCACAGCACCATGACCACAATGGCCCCTGCGGGGTGGCCCGCCTCTGCCTGTCATTAATTTTTTTCGATTAGTGGTACTATTTGTGCAAGCTACTGTGACAACAGATATGAAAGGCACGGTGCACTGGCAGAAGTTGGAAGAGTAGACGCTGTAGGCCTGACACACATGCTTGCAGACAACTAACTTCTATTCAATCTATTACAGTCAAATTTCTCTTTTTTTTTTAAATGAACACTACTGTTACGCCAGATATGAGTGGCACTGGTGTGACACTGTGCCCTGGCAGGCCCTGAAACACACATGTGTGAAGGGCAGGCAACTGACTGCTATTATTTCACAGTCAAATTTCTATATTTTTTTTAATGAACACTACTGTTACACCAGGCCCTGAAACGCACACGCGTGAAGGAAACTGACTGCTATTATCTGGCGGGGTTTAGCAGTGGCTCTCTCATCCTCCTTTTGTCTTTGAGGAGGCATGGTTACCGGCGCTCGCACGATCCATACATGATCAGCGCCGCACACACGCCGGGCTCCAGCCATCGGCAGCACCCAGCCATCCTCTGCCTGTCTGAGCACAGAAGCCAGTCAGGAACCAGCTTGCCTCGGTCCGGGTGTGGAAGTGTCCCTGGCTCTGCCCCCGGGATCAGTTCCCCTCCCCTCAGTGATGATTCAGGTACAGTCACCGGCTGCTGGCGGGGTCCTCGGCGGCTGCCTCTGCCGTGACCAGGAATGGGTACACTAACGCCACTTATGCAGTGGGCCAGGAGACAGGTGGATAATAGTCTGTATTTGTCATTACACCACCAGAGTGGTGTAATGGCCTATAATCTCTCTGTAGGGTGATGATAATTGTGTCAACGGTGTCTACTACCTAGGTATGTCTGGACTCCTGGCTCCTGGCTCACTTGCAATAAATTTAAGTGTAGTGATAGTAGGAGTAATAGAGGAATTTTGCAGAAGAAATGAGGTCCAGACCTTTAGATGAAGTTCAAACATTTCTTTACTGAAGATAACTTGTATCCAAGCAGTATATAGCTTTGGTCTCTGGTCCCAGCAGGTTTTAGCAATGATTGGCAGGAAATTAATGCTTCTGCTCTTTAAATGTGAGCTTGCAGGATGATTTGTCTGCTTGGTAGCTCTGTAATTGTGGCAGGAACTAATCTTTTGCACTTTTCTGTAGCTTCTGCTTTGTGGGGACAGAGTAGCTGAGGAGTAATGGCTTCTCCTAGGTCTCTGGACATAACTCACAGATGATTTTTCAGGGGATGCTTTCTTCCTGGAACTCTGTAGGTTGTCTGTGGTTTTCTGCTTCTTTTTATCCAGCTGAGGCTGCAGGTGCTTGGTCTGGGTATGTGATCAGGTCTCAGCCGAGACAAGATCCTTGCTGTCTTTCCTATGCAGGGGATCTCCTAACACACACACCCTACCCCTAGCAGGAGGGTGGGCTGCACTAAACTCTAACTTCCTTCTCCACCCATGCGGCAGGATGTGGGAAGAGCCCACTTCGCTCACAGAGGGGGAGCTAAGCTGGAATAAGCCATTCCAGCTTAGATATACTAAGCTAGGACTTGTACCTGGCCAATGCATTGTTGCCACCTGCTGGTGAATCTCGAAAATTGCAAGGAACAATTGTATTCAACATGGTTTTAGATGCACATTTGTGAAGACATAATATAAATTACATCAGATGACAATATACAGGTTCTTAGAAGATAGTAGCGGAGTAGAGGAGTGTAATAACACAACTCTGGGGTGTTACATTCCCCCTTACTTTGAGTTAGGCCGTCCTCAGCTTATGCTTAGGATAAGAGGAACAAGCTCTTAGGTACCCAATTTAATAAGTGCTGCATGAAATACACATAAGACATACAAAGACAAACACATAACAGCTACCCTGAGGTTCCTGACCGCATGAGTAGGGGGTCCTAATTAACAGCTTCCCTCTCTGTATACCCAGTGAACCAAAGGTCTGAACTAAGCAATCACTACTGACTGACTTTGAAGTATGCCGGCCAATGAACACCAAAGAAAGCATGGGGGTGTCTTTACTCTGTAATCACACCATTATGTAATGAAATGCCCGCAAATGGAAGGGTGGCTTTATCCTGTATTCCCTTCCCTGCACCAAAGTCAAAATATAAGGCTTATAGCACGATCACTATGTTGACTATGGGTAGCAAAAAAGGCTCTAAGGTTAAGGCGCCATACCTTAGGCAAAGGCACAGAAGGGGGAGGTATCAGCTTCTCAATGCGCTTCTGGCAATGTCACAGGAGGAGTGTATAATAATCCCATGAAACTCCTGGAAGACAACACAGGATGGGGGTTAAGTAGTCCCATTACCAATCCTGGCACATATAACAAACAGGAAGGAGGGGTATATTACTCCCCTAGCCGTACCCGAAGCAGCGGGGTTACCCTTGTAGTTTCTGGACCTGCCTGGAACTTACCACTTGTCCTACCCGTGCACTATGAGTAGGCCATTAGTATTTAGCGTCTGCAGAGGCAGTCCATATAAAGAGAACAGAGCCGTGAAGCAAAGTGACACAAAAGTAAGGTGCTACTGATCGGGCTAAAGGCAAAAGTTAAGTGCACTATCACAAAAAGTGCATACAGGTCACATTGCGGCACCTAGAGAAGAATACATACAATGGGCCAGATGATACTTGAACGTTGCATTAACCATATCACAGTAGAGATCACAAAGAGCTCAGATACACGTTTGAGTCTTTTCTTTGGGTGCAAGCTTGTAACTTTGCATAACCTGTAGACATGTTGGGAAAACAGTGCAAAAACATTATGCATTTATTAGTGCAATCAATATTCAATAATACACTCAAATATGACTTGAGTCCTTTTTTTTTCAAGTGCTTTAAAGGATAACTGTCACACTTAGACCCTAATTTAAATTTTCATATATGTAGTTACTAATAACAGGATATTCCAGACTTAGTTACTATTAGACTGACTTACCCCATATTTAATAAGATTCAGCCCTTAGCAACCAGTTTGCATAAAACTGCAATTTCACTATTCAGTTAAGATGACCGCAACTGCCCTCACCCTGAGGCTAATCCCGCCTGCCCTCACTAGCCAGTAACAATAGCCCCCCAAAAGTGTCAGTAACCAGAGCCCTTACCACTAAAGGGCTAATCTCCTGCAGCACAAAGGGGTCCTCTTACCACATGTTGCTTTCATTTATACACTGAGCAGACGGCAGATCTCCCTTCCCTGGTCTGCGCTGCTCCAACTCTGCATTCTCCAGCTCTGCTGAGTGAGGGAGTGTCTGCCAAGTGCAGGGACAGGGAGAAGGGCACACAGCCCAGGCACTGTTATCAGCTGCTGGGGAGGACCTGGCTTTAATCATTTACTTACAGTCCCTCGCTGTCTGTAATCTGCACGCTGCGTGCTTCTGCGTCCTCCGTCCTTCAACACATAGACGGACCCTGCATAGTAACCTGATTTTAAGCACAGGTAAAAGTAGGCAGCACAAGGAACTAAACTGTGGCATTAACGGGTAATTTAATACACAGTGGAAAGTTGAAATAGGGCCACCAAGGAGATATTAATCACAACAATCCAATACTCCAAAAAAAAAAAAAAAAATGACAGTTATACTTTAAGGTAGAATCCTCTGGAAACACATAAAAGTCACTTGTAATACAAGGGAAACAATAGAGTCAATTGTAATCCAATAGAATATATATTTGTAATCCAAGGAGTGGTATAAAAACCCATAAAACACATATCACATAGCAGCATGATGAGAACCATAGTCCCATGAGTCTCTCAAATAAACTGAGAAATTGGATAAAACAATGTGTAAACTGGGGTATACAAAGTTATTGAAGATGGGGGGAGTCCTCACAAGAGTGGCCATCCAGCTGAGGCTGTAACTAGCGGCAACGGATACAACAGAACTGGCCAACAGTCCCTCCGATTTCAAGACCAGTCCAGACTGTGGCTCCCAATAATCTTTATTTAGGATTAGGAAGCATTTAGAGAAGAACTTGCAGGTCCTCCTCACTACTGGAGCTGCTAAAGCTCATTAGGGGGCGCTCTTGTTTCTGGTAGTTAAAAGTCACAGCAGTTGTGGTGCGCCACTGCCCTCTTGTGGTGTTCTTGGGATTTAGCTGAGCAGTCAGCCTGGTGAACGCTGCAGTAACCTGCTGCAAACCGGGATCCCTAGCCGGTGTAGAGGTGGACAAAACCTCTGCCTGGAGGGGCTCTGGAAGGCAAACTGGGGGTGCCTGGGGGAGCTTCCAGGGCAGGATGTAGGGTTGCACCCTGGGATTAAATGTTAATACGGAATTGTTTATCTGACCCACCCGCAGTGTTGGGGGTGCTGCTGGGTCACGGATGAGTGGCTCAGGTTCTTTCTGGGCCCGTTCCCTGAATCTTAATTTGTCTCCTGCAAACAACGGACCCTACCTGCAGAGCCTGGATCTTCCTGCCAGGTCTCAGGGGTAAATGCAGGGGATAGTGGCTTGGCCAGGAGGGTCACTCCTGCGGCAAAGGGGCCTTGAATTGACCGCATTGGAGTGTATTCAACCTGGTCCCCCACCATACAAATTGTATTGGGCCTGAGGCAGGTAGGTGCGCTTGACAGAGCGGCGGCCCACAAATACCTCAGCTCCCAAGTAGTTGTCTTGGAGGAAGCCTACTCCTCTCTCTACACAAAACCAGAGTATGGTTCCTGTGCGCCTGGCGAGTTTGGGATTCTTCTGGCTGTGGGTCATCCAGTACCTGTTTCACCCACTCCTCAATGACTGTCTTATACTCCCACTGGCTTTAGGCATGACAGGTGATCTCCATTGGGACTTCTGGATTAAGGTGACTGGGCCTAGGTTCAGTCCGGCTGGGCAGCGGGTGTGCGGAGCGTGGCCTCTCTGGGCCTAGTAGAGGTGTCGGGGACCACCGGGTATGGTGCAGGGCAGCTACGGGCTGGACTGGGGCCTCAGGGAGTGGGACTGCTACAACCTGTTGTTGCGGCCGGGTGTTCGGTTGCGGTGCCTCCTGCTGGTGCTCAGCGGCGGAGCTGGGACATCGGTTGCTGGAGGTGTAGATGCGGTCTGCGATGCAGAGACCTACAGGGCCTGGACAGCTTTGCTGGCGGTGGTTTCCTCAGAAACGGGTTTGTTGTCGTCAGCCATCTTGTCCTCAGCACTGGCGGCAATCTTGGTGTTGGGTGAGGAATCCACAGCCTCCACAGGTAATCCAAAGATGGTGGGGCCAATCTTCTTCACCACCTGGAAATGCAGATCTCCGGTGGTGGAATTTTGTATGCTGGTTTGTTCCCAATGACGATCTGGTTCCATTTTGGTTTTGGGAGACGCGCCATCTTCTTTGCTTCTCCTGCCATGACGAGTGCAAGAAGTGAGGATGGAGCCCATGGGGAGGAGTCTTCACTCCCTTGGCTCACATTACAAAGTTCTTGGTGGGCAGTCTTTAGTTTTCCCGCTTCCAGGGGGGCGTAGTCATCATTTTCGCGCTCCTGAGAGGTCCTGCTTGAGTTTTGCCGCTTCCAAAGGGCATGAAGAAGCGGCGCCATTACAAAAATATGGCGGATTAACCCCTGAAGTGCTGGTGTGTACGGTTTAGCGCTTTCTGGCACCGGAATATAGGCAATAAAGTAAGTTGTCGGGGTATTCACACAGTCTGTAGGCCTTGTAGTAGGGATAGGAACACAATCCAATCCTGTTATAGCAGTGATAGGCACACAATCTGATTCTGTTAGGCACACAATCCAATCCTGTTAGGCACACAATTCGATCCTGTTTGTAGGACGCCAAAAATGCTGTGACCAGGAACGGGTACGCTGATGCCACTTATGCAGTGGGCTAGGTGGATAATAGTCTGTATTTGTTGTGACATCAATTGCAGCGTGCGCAGGGTACTACCCCAGTGCTCTTCCAAGGTGTTATAACGGACGTCCCAGATTAGGAATGCCAAAGTGGTGTAATGGCCTATAATGTCTCCGTAAGGTGGTATTAATTGTGTCAACGGTGTCTCCTACCTGAGTATGGCTGTACTCCTGGCTCACTTGCAATACATTTGAGTGTAGTGATAGTAGGAGTAATAGAGGAATTTTGCAGCAGAAATGAGGTCCAGACCTTTAGATGAAGTTCAAACGTTTCTTCACTGAAGATAACTTGTATCCAAGCAGTATACAGCTTTGGTCTCTGGTCCCAGCAGGTTTTAGCAAAGTTTGGCAGGAAATTAATGCTTCTGCTCTTTAAATGTGAGCTTGCAGGATGAGTTGTCTGCTTGGTAGCTCTGTAATTGTGGCAGCAACTAATCTTCTGCACTTTTATGTAACTCTGCTGTATGGGGACAGACTAGCTGAGGAGGAATTGCTTCTCCTAGGTCTCTGGACTTAACTCACAGATAATGTTTCAGGGAATGCTTTCTTCCTGGAACTCTGGAGATCTGTGGTTTTCTGCTTTTATCCAGCTGAGGCTGTAGGTTCTCGGTCTGGGTATGTGATCAGGTCTCAGCTGAGACAAGATCTTTGCTGTCTTGCCTATGCACGGGATCTCCTAACACACACACACACCCTACCCCTAGCAGGAGGGTGGGCTGCACTAAACTCTAACTTCCTTCTCCACCCATGCGGCAGGATGTGGGAATAGCCCACTTTGCTCACAGAGGGGGAGCTAAGCTAGAATAAACCATTCCAGCTTAGATATACTAAACTAGGACTTGTACTTGGCCAATGCATTGCTGCCACCTGCTGGCGAACCTGGAAAATTACAAGGAACAATTGTATTTAACATGGTTTTAGATGCACATTTGTGAATACATAAAATAAATTACATCAGATGACAATATACAGGCTCTTAGAAGATAGTAATGGGGTATAGGAGTGTAGTAACACAACTCTGGGGTGTAACACCTCCAGTGCGCAGCCCGGGTCATCAATCGCAGGTCAGGCTGCTGAATAAGTCTTTAGCTGCTAGGCTTGGCTAAACATGGGGGTTAGTGTCAAACAGCCCAGAGCAGACTTTAACAGGAAGGGGCTGACAGCCAGGCACCGGGGAGCACCTACACTGTCATCCAGCAGAGCATAGTTTGTAGTCTATTTTGAAGGCACCATGTGTTCTGGAGTTAGATAGAACTGCCCATAAACTTACCCCACAAAACGAATGCAGCTGTGCTTCATCTTTGTGGACATAGAAATTCATATCCTTTAGGTTCATGAAAAACGTACAGTAATCCGGTCCTATACAATGCAGATATCTGGAGGGAGAGAAGAATGCAGGGCTTCCAGTGAGATATGGGGTAGATAGATATATACATGTTGTCCATCATACTCTAATCTATCTATCTAACCCATCTCTTCCTGGAAGTCCCATGGTCTACAATGGTATTCAATGGAGATCTGGCTGCTCCCCAGCACATATACACGCAGTGTTTTTTTGTCCAGCCATATCTCCGCATATTTGCCAGGTAGTGGCTGGATCTCCGCTGGATCCCATTATAGTAAATGGGGCCAGCAGGCATTGCAGTAACATCTGGCTATGCTGAATGCAAAGAACTCCATTAGGCTGTTCTCTGCTGGAACATCCTAGTGGAATATGACAAAATAATATCAAAGACAGGTGCACTCTGCGGTCTTACTAAACCCGCAAACTGATTTTAAAATTGAGAGATTAGCCAACATGTCCTAGGACATGTCTGAGCCCGAGCACTGCGCCAAGGTTTCTCAAGTAGCTCGGGACCTAATACTTACCTACCTGTGCCATGTGGGCAATACCAGGAGCCAATGGGAAAATTACAGGAGCATGAGGCCGACTCACAAACAACTCACCAGTTACCTCCAGCATGTAACCATGCTTGCAATGGGAGGAGGGAGGAGTCTGCAAGTCCCACTAAAGACTGGCTGATATGGCTCAGGCCTCACAGGTGCACCTAAATGTAGCCTGTAGATGGAAAGCAGGCACATTTAAATTTGAGTTTATACACCTCCAGGCATCTCTATATATACAAACTGAATAGAATGGCGTGGTATTAAACAGGCAGGAAGTGCTCAAACCCACATGCAGTTGTGCATATATATACAGGGGAGCAAATCCTACACTTGTGGCCCGTTGCTAATGACGATCCCCAGCAAAAATGCATACAGTGGAGGATGCCCGCAGCGAACCACAAGTACCACAATAGACATCCTACACAAGATAGCAATTATGTGGATGTGATAATCAATATAACAATATAACAAAATAATAGCAAAGACAGGTGCACTCTGCGGTCTTACTAAAGCCTCAAACTGATTTTAAAACTGAGAGATTAGCCAACATGTCCTACGGTGTAGGACATGTCTGAGCCCGAGCACCGCGCCAAGGTTTCTCAAGTAGCTAAATGATGTATCTCTGGACCTGCAGACATGCAGATAGCCTGTGCTGGTGCACTATCGTTGCATAACATGGCTGCCGATTATGTATTGATATTGAAAAACTGAAGTAAAAAAAAGTTTGTTTTCAGCAGTAGTTGGCTCAGGGCAGGCTTAAAACAATTGTGCACTGCACCCACAAAACATATTTGATGTAGATCGCTGAGTTATGCAGGCAGTTCTTAATAAGATTTCTCCCTGATCTCTCCCTCACAGCAGCTGCAGCCTCTCCCTACACTAATCCGAGCAGAGTGACGGGCAGCGCTACGTGACTCCAGCTTAAATAGAGGCTGGGTCACATGCTGCAGTTGGCCAAACACAGCCATGCCAATAGTAGGCATGGCTGTGATGGCTTTTTGGGGCAAGTAGTATGACGCTTGTTGATTGGCTGCTGTGCAGCCTTTCAAAAAGCACCAAGAAAGAGCCAAACACTGAACCCGAACTTTTACGGAAATGTTCGGGTCCGGGTGCCGAAAAACCTAAAGTTCGGTAGGAACAATTCTAGTGGAGACGAATAGTTTTAAAGGCCTTATGGCAGTGGCTGTCCCACAGTACGTCGTGCCCAGCGGGCACTACTTTTCAAGGAGAGCCATCCCTTCCCTTCACAACCAAGTAGGGGACAAAATCAGGTGTGCACTGCGCAACGCCATCTGTGGCAAGGTGCACCTGACTTCGGATACGTGGACCAGTAAGCACAGTCAGGGCTGTTATATCTCTATAACAGCACACTGTGTAAATGCAGTGGCGGCTGGGCCTGAGGCGGATAGAAGTTTGGCGCATGTCCTTCCACCACTGAGGATTGCAGGGTGCTTCAGTTTGCCTCCTGTTGCTTCCTCCTCCTACTCTGCTTCCTCATCCTCTACCAGCTCCTCATCTGGTCAGCGTAACACCTTCATCACCAACTTCAGCACAGCCAGGGGTAAACAACAGCAGGCAGTTTTAAAACTTATCTGTTTGGGGGACAAACCCCACACAGTGCAGGAGCTGTGGACGGGCCTTGAACAACAGACCGATGAGTGGTTTGTGCCTTTCAGCCTCAAGCCCGGCTGGGTGGTGTGCGATAATGGGCAAAATCTCGTAGCAGCTCTGGGACTAGCCGGTTTGACGCACATCCCTTGCCTGGCGCATGTGCTGAATTTGGTAGTGCAGAGATTCGTTAAAACTTACCCTGATATATCAGAGCTGCTGCATAAAGTGCGGGCCGTCTGTGCACGCTTTCGGCATTCTCACCCTGCTGCTGCTCGCCTGTCAGCGCTGCAGAGTAACTTAGGCCTTCCCGCTCACCGCCTCATATGCGACGTGCCCACAAGGTGGAACTCCACCTTGCACATTCTGGCCAGAATGTGTGAGCAGCAGCAGGCGATAGTGGAGTTTCAGCTGCAGCACGCACGGGTGAGTCGCTCGGCGGAACAGCATCACTTCACCACCAATGACTGGGTCTCCATGTTAGACCTGTGTTCCTTGTTGCGCTGTTTCGAGTACTCCACCAACATGGCCAGTGCCGATAACGTCATTCTCAGCGTTACTATCCCACTTCTATGCCTCCTTGAAAAAAGGGTCCTGGCGATCATGGAGGAAGATGTGGCACAGGAGGAGCAGGAGGAAGAGGGATCATTTCGTGGGGTTTCCGGACAGTCATTCCCAAGGTGGCTCGGAAGGTGGGTTCCTGCACCCACAAACCCAAGGTTCACAATTGTCCAGCCAGGGCACAGTTCTGTAAGATCAGGAGGTGGAGGATGAGGAGGAGGAGATGGAGGAGGAGGAACCATGTTCATAGCAGGGTGGCACCCAGACCAGCTCATGGCCATCACTGGAGCATGGATCGGGGGATACAGAGGACACAGACGATACACCTCCCACAGAGGACAGCTTTTTGTTGCCTCTGGGCAGCCTGGCACACGTGAGCGATTGCATGCTGCAGTGTCTCCGCAACGACCACTGAGTTTCCCACATTCTAACTTGTGCTAATTACTGGGTGGCCACGCTGCTGGATCCTCATTACAAGGACAAGTTACCAGCCTTAATTCCCTCATTGGAGCGTGATCGTAAGATGCGCGAGTGCAAGTGCACGCTGGTAGACTCGCTGCTGGTGCCATTCCCACCTCTTAGCGGGGGCACAGTGGAAGCACAAGGCGAAGGCAGGGGACGAGGTTGCAAACGCAGCTGCGGCACCGCCAGCACCTCAGAAGTCAGGGTTAGCATGGCCGAAATGTGGAAAAGCGTTGTCAGCACGCCACAACAACCAGCACCACCAGCTGATATGGAACGTCTTAGCAGGAGGCAGCATTTCACCAACATGGTGAAGCAGTATATGTGCACACGCCTACACATACTGAATGACGGGTCTGCCCCCTTCAACTTCTGGGTCTCCAAATTGGGCACATGCCCTGAGCTTGTTTTTGCGCCTTGGAGGTGCTGGTCTGCCCTGCAGCCAGTGTATTATCTGAATGTGTGTTTAGCACGGCAGGGGGCGTCATCACAGACAAGCGCAGCCGCCTGTCCACAGCCAATGTGGACAAGCTCACGTTCATTAAAATGAACCAGGAATGGATCCCACAGGACTTGTCTGTACCTTGTGCAGAATAGACATGTATACCGGAACTAAGCAGCTATTATTATACTGCAGCGCAATTGCTCATGTTTTTATTTTGGATTTTTCACACTCTTTTGGAGTGTACATTAATTTTACAAAAATTAAAACCAAAAACCTGTGTTTGCTATCTCGTCCTCCTCCACTGCCGCTTTCACCTACTCCGCTACGTCCACTGCCTCCTCAAACCCCTACTCCATATGGAATTCCACCTCATAAATCTTTTTTTTTTTGTACGTGTTTTATTTTATATAATTTCACTACATTGTCATTTACAATTTCTGGTGAAATTCACAAATTTTTGGGTGTATAGTACCACTGCTATACCTACTAGGCCGGTTAAAAAATAAATTCTCATTAACATTTTCTGTTGAAATTAACAAATATTTGGGTGTACAGTACCACTGCTATACCTAGTAGGATGTTAACAAAAAAAAAATTGTCATTAACATTTTCTGTTGAAATTAACCAATTTTTGGGTGTATAGTACCACTGATATACCTAGTAGGCCGTTTAAAAAAAATAATAATTGTCCTTAACATTTTCTGGTGAAATTAACCAATTTTTGGTTGTATTGTACCACTCTTATACCTCGTAGGCCAGTAAAAAAAAAATTGGGTGTATTTTTGGGTGTAAAGTACCACTGCTATACCTATTAGACCGGAAAAAAGATAAATAACATTTGTCAGTTACATTTTATGGTCAAAAATCAACATTTTTTTGGTGTAATATACCCCTCCTCTAACTAGTTGACAGCTTAAAAAATTTGGATAATTTTTATTTTACATTTTCGGGTGACAATAAACAATAGTTTTCTGTCATAGACCCCTGCTCTACCAAGTAGAAAGGTTAATACATTTCTGTAATTTTTCTGTTACATTCTTGGGTTGACATTATACAATTTTAGATGTGAATAAACCCCTGCTCTGCATAGGTGACAGGGAATAAAATTTCTGAAATGCTTCTTTAATTGATGCGCGCCACCTCCTATGATTTAATGCTTAAGCTTAAACAAGTTGTACCACAATTAAGCTTCAATACTTTGTCCCACATTTCCGCTATACTCTTTTGGACAACATTTGCGCCTCAATAGCTTTTCGCACATGTCCGCTTGACTCTTTTGGCCCATTTGGGCTTCTGTAATTTGTTCCACATTTGCGCCTCAATAGCTTTTCCACATTTCTTCTCGATCCCCAATTTTTAAAATAAATGTATCTCCCTTAAATTTGGTCTCTTTTTATCAAGTTCCCTCTCCGGCCTGGAACCCTAATTCCCCGCCACCCGTAATCACCATGGTAGGCGCATAAAAGAACATCGAAAGTTGATAGAGCAGATATCAAATTGGATCGTGAACATCAGGGGGACGTGCAACATGGTGGGGCAGTAAGTAAGCACACACCTACACGAACTAACTGACAGGGGTCAACCCTTGCAACTTCTGGGTCTCCAAATTGGGCACATGGTCTGAGCTTGCCCTTTACGCTTTAGAGGTGCGGGCCTGCCCTGCAGCCGGTGTATTGTCTGAACGTGTGTTTAGCATGACTGGAGGGGGTTATCACAGGTTATATTTCCCAATGTTTTGGGGTGTACCCTAATTTAAAAAAATAAATAAAATAAAAATTAAAACAAAAAGCAGTGTAGGCTACCTCCTCCTCCTGGTCCTCCTAGATCAAGATTATTATTATTTTTTTACGTATTTTATGTTATTTAAAGTAATTTCCCTATCCACATTTGTTTGCAGAGCACGTGCCATGCTCTTGACCACCTTTTGACGACATTTGCAGCCCTCTAGCCCTTTCCATGACATTTTTACAGCCATTTTAGTGCGCAAAAGTTTGGGTCCCCATTGACTTCAATGGGGTTCGGGGTCAAGTTTGGGTCAAGTTCGGGACCCGAACTCAAACTTTTTTCCGAAGTTCGGCCGAACCCGTCGAACCCAAACATCCAGATGTCCGCTCAACTCTAATTATGGCTTACAGCTTATGAAACCCAAAAGTCTCAATTTTAAGGTACCCATTGCTCAGGGGGTATGGATTAATTATCTGACTAGGGTGTGACATTTTGAGCCTAGAACATTTGCGGACATACCGCCTGTGCAGCTGGTTCAGGCACTACAGAGATGATTATAACTCTGGGGGGTATGGCAGGAGGTATTATAATTACAGTGGGCACTGCAAGGAACATTATAAATACTGTGGGCAGTGGTGGAGGGCATTACTACTACTGAGGGCTTTATAGAAGTGCCTTATAGATTATAAGAGGTGCCCTATAGGGAGGCCTTATTTGTACTGAGGGCACTGTAGGAAGCCTTATTACCACTGGGGATACTATTTGGGGGAGGCTTGGCAGTGAGCCTGGGGATGTCACTGGCACTAATAGGTATACTTTAGTGCTGCCTTAGCCTGTAAAATGGCTAGGGCAGCGCTAAAGCCACCCATCAGAGCCGGTCTGTGTTGGGCCCGTATTGAGAAAAGAAATTAATAATTGAATATATGCAAATTATCCTCTAGGAGCAACGGGGGCGTTACCATTACACTTAGAAGCTCTGCTGTCTCTGCAACTGCCGCTCCTTGTCTGCTTTGACAGGGCCTAGCAGTAAAAATGTCATCTCCCTGGGCAATAATAAAGTGCAGAGGGCGCGGCAGTTACAGAGAAAGCGGAGCCTCTAGGTGTAATGGTAACGCACCAGTTTGTATATAATAAAACATAATTTTTCTCAGCAATGCGGGCACATAAGAACATGGGACCAACACAGATGTCTCCAGCTGCTGAGCGCATACGTAATAGATCAGTCCTTTAATTGTCCAAGTGTATGAGGGAGTCCTGAGGGATAGCTGAAGGCCTAGGGAGCCTTTTACCATCAGCTATGGACTTCATTGGGGGGAGAAAGCTGGCACTAAAGTGCCACGGGCAGCATCAAATCTAAATATGGCCCTGGCTCCACAGCAGTAGCAGGATGTAGTGTCACCCATCACACCGCTGGTCTGTGTATGAGGAGGAGCGGTGCGGCCGGGAATCTGCTGTGCTCCTCCTCCTACACAGACCAGCAGAGCAATGTGTGACACTACATCCTGCTACTGCTGTGGAGCGCCTGCGGCTGAACTGTGATCATGAGGAACTAGGTGTGTATATTTTTTCAAAATTCTGTGAAGGGGGCACATATCTGACCATTACTACTGTGAGGGGGCACATATCTGTACATAACTACTGTGAGGGGAGACATATCTGACCATTACTACTGTGAGGGGGGACATATCTGGCCATTACTACTGTGAGGGGGCACATATCTGACCATTACTACTGTGAGGGGGCACATATCTGTACATAACTACTGTGAGGGGGCACATATCTGACCATTACTACAGTGAGGGGGCACATATCTGACCATTACTACAGTGGGGGGCACATATCTGGCCATTACTACTGTGAGGGGGCACATATCTGACCATTACAACTGTGAGGGGGCAAATATATGACCATTACTACAGTGAGGGGGCACATATCTGACCATTACTACAGTGAGGGGGCACATATCTGACCATTACTAGTGTGAGGGGCACATATCTGACCATTACTACTGTGAGGGGGGACATATCTGGCCATTACTACTATGAGGGGGCACATATCTGACCATTACTACTGTGAGGGGGCACATATCTGTACATAACTACTGTGAGGGGGCACATATCTGACCATTACTACAGTGAGGGGGCACATATCTGACCATTACTACTGTGGGGGGCACATATCTGGCCATTACTTCTGTGAGGGGGCACATATCTGACCATTACTACTGTGAGGGGGCACATATATGACCATTACTACAGTGAGGGGGCACATATCTGACCATTACTACTGTGAGGGGGAACATATCTGACCATTACTACTGTGAGGGGGCACATATCTGTACATTACTACTGTGAGGGGGCACATATCTGACAATTACTACTGTGAGGGGCAAATATCTGTGCATAACTACTGTGAGGGGGCACATATCTGACCATTACTACTGTGAGAAGGCACATATCTGTACATAACTACTGTGAGGGGGCACATATCTGACCATTACTACTGTGAGGGGGCACATATCTGTACATAACTACTGTGAGGGGGCACATATCTGACCATTACTACAGTGGGGGGCGCATATCTGACCATTACTACTGTGAGGGGGCACATATCTGACCATTACTACTGTGAGGGGGCACATATCTGTACATAACCACTGTGAGTGGGCACATAGCTGACCATTACTACAGTGGGGGGCGCATATCTGACCATTACTACAGTGAGGGGGCACATATCTGACCATTACTACAGTGGGGGGCACATATCTGGCCATTACTACTGTGAGGGGGCACATATCTGACCATTACTACTGTGAGGGGGCACATATATGACCATTACTACAGTGAGGGGGCATATATCTGACCATTACTACAGTGAGGGGGCACATATCTGACCATTACTACAGTGGGGGGCACATATCTGATCATTACTACTGTGAGGGGCACATATCTGTATATAACTACTGTGAGGGGGCACATATCTGACCATTACTACAGTGAGGGGG
Source organism: Bufo gargarizans (assembly GCF_014858855.1). Lineage (NCBI taxonomy): Eukaryota > Metazoa > Chordata > Amphibia > Anura > Bufonidae > Bufo > Bufo gargarizans. Next base: position 157,840 of record NW_025334772.1, on the reverse strand, counting down.
CACATATTTGACCATTACTACTGTGAGGGGGCACATATCTGACCATTACTACTATGAGGGGGCACATATCTGTACATAACTACTGTGAGGGGCAAATATCTGTACATAACTACTGTGAGGGGGCACATATCTGACCATTACTACTGTGAGGGGGCACATATCTGTACATAACTACTGTGAGGGGGCACATATCTGACCATTACTACAGTGGGGGGCGCATATCTGACCATTACTACTGTGAGGGGGCACATATCTGATCATTACTACAGTGAGGGGCACATATCTGGACATGACTACTATGTACTGGCAGAAAGGGGGAATAATTACTATGTGGGGGCATTAAGGGGACTGGGTGTGTATAGTTATGCTTTGGGCAGAGATAGAGGCGTGACCTAGTTTGAAAAGAATATATATACATATTGTAAACATATTCACAATAAGTTTTTTATTTGCACACATATGTTTAGATTTGTATGTGTGATGGGGGGTGGGGGCAGGTACATCCTTTGCACAGGGGCCCTTCGCTGTCTGTGTCCGCCCCTGGCCTAGAATATTGAACCTTTTCACAAAATTCTAATTTTAAGTTGCATTAATGCAATTCCTTTTCATTTGCATTAGTGAAATACAGTAAATGGACTTTTGCATGATATTCTAATTTTTCGAGTTTCACCTGTACGTCCCTATACACTTTCAACAGAAATTACATGGCAAGCTTGATAGAGTGAGAAATGCATTTCAACTTTTATTTATTTATATAGCACATTTAATTGCAATGTTGTTGCCCAAAGTGCTTCACAGTTACATTAAAACATACATTTATAAAAACATTAGCAGCTGACTTGTGTATGGGGACTTGAAAATGAGGGAGTGGTGGCAGTTTAGAAATCATGTCCTGATTTTTCAGCTCACACTCTAGCATTTGTCACTCTGCTGGCTGCTCACACACCTGGGTTCTTATGGCAACTTACTCTACAGAGAGGGCAGAGAAGATCAGTTAAAAATAATCTGCTCAAACTTGCTCACTTCACTGGTGGTTGCCATCTTCAAACAGTTGTTGTTTAAAAATGATAAATCCTACAACAAAGAGACTCAGACCTACATTTTGATGCAGTATGTCTCTGAAATATAAAAAATGAAGGCACAGTTGCAGTTTAGAAATTGCCCTTCAAATTTGAGGTGGCTGGAGTGGAGTTTCAATGAATGTCAATGAGTTGCAAACAAATGGTCTTATTGTAAAAACTATCAGGACTATGGCTAAGCCGTGGACATTTTTACTGGCAGCAGGGATAGCTGAATGTTTTGATATAAGATTTGTGTAGGTGGGCTTGAAAATGAGGGAGTGGTGGCAGTTTAGAAATCATGTCCTGATTTTTCAGCTCACACTCTAGCTTTTGTCAGCTCCCACTCTAGTTTTGAACATTTCGCCATTCATTCCTATAGGACAAATTTCGCCACAAAAACGCCGATATTTTGTGAACCATTCGGCAAAACATTCCACAAAGTAATGCAACACGCCAGACCTGCAGGGTATAGCGAAGTGAGGTCACGGTTATGGGCACTCGAGGGTTACTCACTATATTTGGAGAACCCTGGGCAGGCGCGTGGCAGTGAAGGAGAGGTAGACACGGTTCCTCTGGGGCACACTCTGTATATAGGGACCAGGCCTGATGGTGGATGAGGTGCCCTGGATGTTACAGGTATTTTGAGTGCCGGGGGCAAGGTCCCTGTTGGATTCGTGACGCCAGTGCCTTTGGACGGTGGCACGCCGGTTGATAGTTGAATGATGTAGGTACACAGGTAAAATGGTGAACCAAACGTTACTTTTACTGAACAGTTCAACTTTGTACAGCAGGTGGTCACACAGTCTTTCAATCACAGTTCCACAAGTAGGCTTATTCACAAAACGGCAGGTATGAGTTATGCAAGATACGCAGAGGGTAAATTCACAAGCACTCAGCAGCAGGTTGTACCTTTCCTCAGAATCAATGTACACTGTCCTTTCTAGAACTCCTGCTCTGGCTTTATCTCCCAAGGCCCGGATGCCTAAAGGGTGGCTTAAATCCTTGGTTACTATCTTCCTCAGGTATTAGATTCTTGCTTTCCTTTCTATTTGCATCTGCCCATCAGGGTTACTTAGCTTACCCTGGAGTTTTCTCACTTGACTGTTGATTGACTGTGGGTTTCTCCCAGGAGGTTGGGTCCTGCAACTGGGGTGTCTCTACTGAGCTAATCCTAGCCTCAGGAGCTTCAGGTGGACGAAGTAACTCCTCTAGTCCCCTGGAATGAACTAACACTTCCCTGTCTGGGCCTTCCTATATATAAGGAGGGCTCTCCAGCTCCCTCTAACGTCCGGGAGGCTAAACTACACCCTGACAGGCCTGACACCCAGCTAATACAGGGAAAAACATGCACATGACATTCAATGCATATAAACACATTAACCTGTGCAGTGCCCACCTTTACCTAGTGGGACACTACATACCCCCACGCTATAACGTTGCCCGTCCTCGGCGCAACATGGAGGGTCCGCCCATCTAGAAGCGGCAACCTGAAAGACAGATGAAAACATGCATATACAGCAATCACCACATTTAACAATATAACAGTTGATAAATACACTGAAAGGAGTGATGACAAGGGGCGTCGTTCTCTTCTCTCAGGATAATGTGAGGGAACAGGGGCGCTGACCTGGCACAGCGTATCAATAAACCAGGATAGTCCGTATAAAAATAAATAAACATAAGTCCTTGGAGGCTCAAAGAACAACATGAGTCCGTACCCAGGCTTGCAATGGTTAAACAGGGGCTTCCCGTGAGGGGCTACCTGGGCCCATAATGTAGTCCACAAACCTCACAGGACGATGCCCCCTGGTAGAATGGGTAGACCTTCTTACTGGCAGGGATTCTTCCTGCCCGGATTCAGGAATGTCAGAGGAGCCCACCGCCTCTGGAGCTTCTTCAAGAGGCTGAGGGCTAACAGGAACAGGAGCAGGAACCAATAAATTCAACCAAGGCGTGAGGGCCCAGTGGAGCGGCTCTTTATCATGGATTAAGTTCTCCACAGCCTGCATAGGGTCCATAGGTGGAGCCGGCGACTCTTCCTCAGTAGACTCAGGCTCCATCTCCTCTGCCGCTGGTTCTCCTTCTATACAGGGCTTGAGGCGGTTCCTGTGAACAACTTGGGGACATTTTCCTTCCCTGGAGACCTGGTAAATGTGGGCCGCAGCATTGGGTATGGCAGTGATAAGGTAGGGAATCCTTTCCCATTTGCTGTCCAACTTGCTGGTCCGGTGGTTGTTTTTCAACCACACCTTGTCTCCCAGAGCCAGGGGTCCCGCATGGGCAGTCTGGTCATAGTCCTTCTGCTGTCTTTCTCGAACAATCTCCATCCGTTCCTGGACAATCTTCTTAGCATTAAGAAGACGCCTTTGGTGTTCCACTACCCAATCAGTCTTGGGCAGGGGGTTGATCTCGTCCGGCACCTGTACCCCTAAGGAGTGGTCCGCAGGCAATCTCCCTTGTCGACCAAACATCAAATAGAACGGGGTGTAACCGGTGGAACAATGGATGGTGTTGTTGTAAGTATACATAAGCTGCGGCAACAGAGTAGGCCAATCTCCCCTCGTCTCAGGGGGTACTGCTCTCAGCATTTCAATGAGAGTCTTATTTATTTTCTCACAGAGTCCGTTACCTTGCGGATGATAAGCGGTGGTCCGGACCTTCTGGCAGTTGTGTAGCAGGCACATCTCATGGAACAGCTGTGACTCAAACAGCCGTAGGGCAGCAGGAAATGCTTCCAGAACGCCTCCGCTGTGGTCTTGGCTGTCAGGTCTTTCACAGGCACTGCTACGACAAACTTAGTGAAGTGATCAATTATAGTCATGGCATATGTATACCCTGAGCGACTCGGCTCTAACTTTACATGATCAATGGCAACAAGTTCTAAAGGAGCCTTACTTACGATGGGATGGAGAGGCGCCCTCTGGTTATGGCGTTCAGTCCGCCCCACAGCACAGGCAGTGCATTCTCGGCACCATTTCTCGATATCTTCTCTCATCCCGATCCAATAAAATCTTCTGCGAATGGTGGCCTCAGTCTTTTGCACACCGAAGTGTCCGGACTGATTGTGGTACATATCCAGCACCAGGCTGGCATCCCGACGTGGCAGGAGAATTTGATACACTCTATCATAGGACACTGGATCCAGACTCCTTCTAAGCAACAGGCCCTTTTGAAGGAATAGTTGATGGCGATGTCTCCACAGTCTCACTAGCTCTGGGTCTGCACTCTTCCTGCGGATCCTCTCAGGGATTTTCCCACTAGTAAGGAAGTCAAGCAGTTCACCGAGGACTCTACTTTCGGACTGGAGCTGAATCCATCTTTCTTGATCGCCTCTGGACTCAGGATCATCTGATGAGGAAGGATCAGCAGCAGGGGAATCTTCAGTACGTATATTATCCTGCTGGGTAAATTTATTATAAAACGCTGGCATCTCCACCTCTTCCCAGGCATCTTTCGGTTCATCTGGGGCTTCTGTAGTGGGGAGTCGTGACAGAGCATCAGCGTTATCATTGGAGCGGCCTGCCCGGTACTTCACAGTAAAATCATAGTTGGCCAGGCGGGAGGCCCATCTCTGCTCCAGTGCCCCTAGTTTGGCTGTTTTCAGATGCGCCAGGGGATTATTATCTGTGAAGGCAACAAACGGTGTGGCAGCGAGATAGTCTTTAAACTTTTCGGTCACAGCCCACACTAAGGCAAGAAACTCCAGCTTGAAAGAACTGTAATTCTGGTCGTTTTTCTCAGCTCCCTTCAGGGATCTGCTGGCGTAGGCAATCACCCTTTCTTTGTTATCTTGCACTTGAGCCAACACAGCCCCCAGGCCTCTTTTACTGGCATCTGTGTAGAGGTGGAATGGCTTCTGATAATCTGGGTAACCCAGAGCAGGGGGTTCAGTCAACTTCTTCTTTAGGAGTTGGAAGGCAATTTCCCACTCTTCATTCCACTCAACAGGAACAGGAGTCTTTGGGCTCTTTTTTGGATGCCCCCTCAAGAGTTCCTGGATGGGATCCGCAATTTGTGCGAAATGCGGGATGAATCGCCTATAATACCCTGCAAAACTGAGGAAGCTTCTCACCTCTTTCACGGTCGTAGGAGTAGGCCAGTTACGGACAGCAGCAAGTTTATCAGGATCAGGCTGTACTCCTTCGGCACTGACAACGTGCCCGAGATATTTGACGGCTGGTTTCAGCAGGTGGCACTTGGATGGCTTGATTTTGAGGCCATATTTAGTAAGAACTTGAAACACCTCACCCAGGTGCTTTAGATGGTCCTCATACGTCTTGAAGTATATAATGACGTCATCCAAGTATAATAGTACCGTCTCAAAATTCCTATGGCCTAAACAACGTTCCATCAGCCTCTGGAACGTTCCTGGAGCATTACACAGTCCAAATGGCATATCATTGAATTCAAACAGGCCCATAGGTGTAGTGAAAGCAGTCTTTTCTCGATCTTCTGGGGCCATGGGTACCTGCCAGTACCCACTGGTTAAGTCCAAGGTGGAGAAATAGGCTGATGACCCCAGGGCAGTCAAGGACTCCTCAATGCGTGGCAATGGATATGCATCTTTGTGGGTGATTTGATTAATTTTCCTGTAATCCACGCAGAACCTTATGCTGCCGTCTTTTTTCCGAACAAGTACTAGGGGCGCAGCCCAGGGACTATGACTGTCCCGGATTATATTAGAGTCTTTCATCTCTTGTATCATCTCTTTCACAGACTGATAGGTAGTAGGTGGTATGGGTCTGTGCCTCTCCTTAATAGGAGGATGAGAGCCAGTGGGTATGGTGTGTTGGATTACACTGACCTCTCCATAGTCTGTGGAGTGTTTGCTGAAAGCCTGGTGGTGCTCCTTCAGCAGCTTCAGGACTCCCTCTATTTGCTCCTTTGGGGTGGATTCGTCCCCCACATGTAGTTCTTCCCACCAGGATGCCGTTGGGGTGCTGCTATTCTGCGCGGTCTGGAACGCCTCCGCGGCAGGCAGACGGATCACATCCTGGAAAGACACCTGGAAAAGCTGAGCAACGGGGTAGTGTTTAAAGAGAGTAACGGGATGATCACCAAAGTTGATTAAACGAACAGGCACTTTACCTTGAGACACGGTCACCATGCTCTTGGCTGTCCGTACGAAAGGATGGTCCTTAATAGGAATAGGCTCCACTAGGGCTTGATAGTCCTGGCCCTGGATCCCTAATACAGCATGGCACCACAGGATGATCTGGGAATTTGGAGGCAAAATCACCGGCCGGTTATCCCGGATCCGGACAGTGCAAATTTCTCCTTTCTTGTTGGCGAACCTTTGTTGAGCGCAAAGCACACTAATAGTTTTCTGAATAACTCTTCTGGAAGCAGGTGAGGCGGATGATATGGTTTGATTCAATGCTTCAAGCACTTCGGAGTAACAATTTTTAAGAACATTAGTCCCTAAAATCACAGGGTGTCCTCCTTTACCTCCGGCTTGTACCACAATCACGCCTTGCTGTGGCAGGGTGGCTTCTCCCACCTGAAGAGTAGGTTCCCAATACCCATGCACTTTCACTGGCTTACCGTTGCTAGCGATGATATCTAGCCAGGACTCTGGTGGCTGGGTGAGGAGACTTGGATCCCAGAACTTGTCGAAGGCAGGCCGTTGAATAGTGGTGACCTGTGACCCAGTGTCCAACAGGGCCTCAAAGGGTATCCCGTTGATACATATATTAATTTTCGGACGGGATCCTACATACTTAGGCATCTATTTTGGATCCTTTGGACCTACTGTTCTACCTCCCGAGGGGCGGTCCTCTGCCTCAGGGGTTACTCGTTTAACTGCCAGCACATTGATTCAGTATGTCCATATTTCTTGCAGTGATGGCAGACAGGCTGTTTTCTACTTCGGTCGCCCATCAGGCTCTTTTGGATATACATCTCCATATGCAGGTGGGAGCCTGGGAGGAAAAGGACCTTCATCTTCTAGTAACAATGGTCTCTCCCACTCCTCTATCTTTTTGCACACCTTCTCTAGACTTAGAGTAAGATAATTCACTTGCTCCATTAGTGCTGCCACTACATCCGTGACTGGAGCTTGGGTGGCTTGACCGACTCCTGTAGACTCCACATTAACAGTCTTTGGCTGACAAGCCTGGGGTTCAAGGAAGGTTGCTGGCCCTGGAGCAGGGTTCTGGCCTAGTATGCTGATGGCCAATTCTTTAAAATCCAAGAACGTACAGTGAGGGTGTTGAGCTGACAACATCCGTAGCTGGCCCTTTAAATGTTCAGTACTTATGCCTGCAATGAATTGCTCTCTAAGAGTCCGGTCCTGGTCCTCAGCTTCTTTAGGATCCACTTGGACTACAGCTCTCAGCATCTCCTGTAAGGACAGGGCAAAATCACGGAGCGACTCTCCAGGCTGCTGCTTTCTGCTGAAGAAACGCATTTTAACTTCTGACACCGCTCTGGCTTCAAATGTGGTGCCCAAACGTTCAAAGATCTGTTCCAGGCTATTTTTCTCAGAACGGGGCCATGACATTACTTCCCTGCGGGCGGCCCCTTCTAACTGAGCTAAGAGGATCTCCATTTGCTGCTCAGCATTTATGGGATAAAGCTGGAACAAGGCCAGTATCTGTTCCCTGAAGTCTTTTAACTTGTGGGCTTCCCCTGAATAACGTGGGAACCAGGGGGCCCCGAAATAGTACGGCATGGTTAGCGGCATCAGGCTTGGCGGTGCCGCGGCGGCAGGGGCCCCAGAGTCGGCTGCGGGTACTTCAGCAGGCACGACTGGGGCTGCCTGTGCGATTTCCTCGACTGCGGACATGGCGTTGCTAGGTGGGTATGGCCCTTTAAATGTAGCGGAGCGGACCGGAGCGGCAATGGCAGTAACTTTAACTTTTTTTTTCCAGACTCGTTGGTGACTAGCGGGGGTCCCTCTGGTGCCCTGGCAGGGGTCGGGAAGCTCCCGGTAAGGTAAGCGGAGAAGCCGGCAAAAGTTTTTGAAGTCGGTACTTACTCCGGTGGTGCTCGCTCCAAGTCTCGCGAGATGCGCAGCTACGGGTGTCGGACGTCCTGCGTACCGCGTCAGCAGGTTGGCGCGGCCTCTCGTAGCTCCGGGACTCAGGTAGGCGGGGTTCTTCTTCCTCGTTGGCTGGGCGATGGCTTCACCTGATTCTTTTCGCGCCAAAGTCCTCTTTTTCGCGCCAAACAGCTCCACGAGGCGCGCTTGTAATCCGATCAGGTTAAGTGGGCAATATGGCTGTCTATTCACTGACAGCAAGTGGTGACTTAAATCGGCAGCAAACAGTCCAGATAACAAAATCTTCACACCGCAATTGTCACAGTTCACTTTGGCCCAGCAATTTGCAATAAACAATTAGGGCTTGTCACTTCAAGACAATTTACAGCACACAGTTTTTAAATCCGCAATGGCGCAGGAATATTCGGAATCCTGTTCGTGACGCCAATTTATGCAACACGCCAGACCTGCAGGGTATAGCGAAGTGAGGTCACGGTTATGGGCACTCGAGGGTTACTCACTATATTTGGAGAACCCTGGGCAGGCGCGTGTCAGTGAAGGAGAGGTAGACACGGCTCCTCTGGGGCACACTCTGTATATAGGGACCAGGCTTGATGGTGGATGAGGTGCCCTGGATGTTACAGGTATTTTGAGTGCCTGGGGCAAGGTCCCTGTTGGATTTGTGACGCCAGTGCCTTTGGACGGTGGCACGCCGGTTGATAGTTGAATGATGTAGGTACACAGGTAAAATGGTGAACCAAACGTTACTTTTACTGAACAGTTCAACTTTGTACAGCAGGTGGTCACACAGTCTTTCAATCACAGTTCCACAAGTAGGCTTATTCACAAAACGGCAGGTATGAGTTATGCAAGATACGCAGAGGGTAAATTCACAAGCACTCAGCAGCAGGTTGTACCTTTCCTCAGAATCAATGTACACTGTCCTTTCTAGAACTCCTGCTCTGGCTTTATCTCCCAAGGCCCGGATGCCTAAAGGGTGGCTTAAATCCTTGGTTACTATCTTCCTCAGGTATTAGATTCTTGCTTTCCTGTCTGGGCCTTCCTATATATAACTAGGGCTCTCCAGCTCCCTCTAACGTCCGGGAGGCTAAACTACACCCTGACAGGCCTGACACCCAGATAATACAGCGAAAAACATGCACATGACATTCAATGCAAATAATCACATTAACCTGTGCAGTGCCCACCTTTACCTAGTGGGACACTACAGTAATAGCACACCAATCGGGAACAATCTGCACGTTTCGGTATATTACTGTCTATGTAGTGTAAAACCTGTGGGAGGAGTTAGGGTGGTAAATTTGGCTATAATAATAAGAATATATATGTGACATAACAGTAAGTTGTCTTGCCATGCAAGAACACTTAAAAAAGGGAGAGCACCTTTATGTCTCAAAAGTCAAGCATTAACTACGTATATGTATATGTGTATATGACTTTTCCAGACACCGCGCTCCATCTGTAGTGAGAGTTGCCTCCATGGATACTGGAAAGTCCTACTGGAAGGAAAACAGAAATGCTGCTACTACTGTGCCCCCTGTGCAGAAGGCGAAATCTCCAACCAGACTGGTGAGTAGGGACAGTTTCACATGAAAGTACAAATCTACAAGATGGGCATTAGCACCGATCAGACAACATTCATTGTGAGATCTATTGCAAGAGAAAGATGCGTTCAGATGTAGCCAACATTATCCTGGCTCCGGGCATGCCGGGAGGGTCACTGTAACAAGATCACTGTAATGTCATTTTGTTTCATTAACGCGTTAAGCCAGTCAAGATAACATTGGCTACATCTGTATGTCGGGTAGATCAGTCATATTTTGGAAGGGGCCATTTTGCTAGTTTCCATTCCTCCAGGTGTTTAATATGAATATCATATAGAGGAATCCATATTTTTTATAATTCTCCATAGAAGTTTTTTTCACAAAAATGCTTCAGCCAAACAAAACCGCAGTTTAAGCAATTTTCTTTTGAGTCATTTCCAAAACAGTGATTGCCATTTTATTGTTAAAATGCAAGAGAAATAGAGCGTGGAGGATGGGGAAGACAGATCACATGACTCTGGGAGAAACCCTGGCTTGTGGGCTTTGCAGACAGCCTATCAGCCAATCATGTGGCTGGATAGATATTTGCCTATAGGGATATACAGTGAGGAACAGAAGTATTTGAACAACCTGCGATTTTGCAAGTTCTCCCACTTAGTAATCATGGGGGGGGGGTCTGAAATTCACATTGTAGTTGCATTCCCAACAGAATGAAAAAATAAGAAAAATAAATCGCGAAATCACATTGTATGATTTTTAAAGAATTTATTTGTCTTGCACTGCTGCACATAAGCATTTGAACACCTGAGAAACAGCAAGAATTCTGGATCTCAAAGACCTGTTACTGTGCCTTTAACCACCTCCGGACCGCCTAACGCAGATGTGCGGTCCGGAGGCGGCAGCGCTGCGCAGAGTGACGCATATACGATGACGCGCTTTGCCGGCCCGCGCATGCGCAGTTCGGGCCGGCATTTCGTCAAGGGGGGTCGCGTCATCAGCTTGCCAGCCAATGATCGCGGCTGGCAAGCTGATGATTTAAAAATAAAACAATCAAGTGCCAGATAACAGATCATATTAGTAAATATGATCTGTTATATGGCTGGCCTGCTCCTCTGCTGGTCCTTTTCGTCGGTTGGATCCAACAGAGAAGCAGGCTACACAGTGAGTACACCAACACTACACTCTTAGCCCCAGATCACCCCCTGCACCCCAATTAACCCTTTGATATTGGGCAGACTGGATGGGCCAAATGGTTCTTATCTGCCGACACATTCTATGTTGATCACCCCTTTGATCGCCCCTGTCAATCACTAGTGAAAGGAAAAAAGTGATCAGTGCAAACTGTAACTTTTTTTTTTCACTGGTATTGACCGTTAGGTTTTAGGTATAGTTTAGGCCCCTTGGTTAGGTAGTTTAGGGATCGGTTAGCGCCCAGCCCACCGCACCGCAGTCACTGATTCGCTGATTAGCGTATCGCTAATCAGCATTTGTACTTTTATAGTATCTGGAAGTGATCAAAACTGATCACGGTCAGATCTATAATAGTATTAGTGTCACTTTAGTTCACTCTCCACCCAAAACGCTGTGTTTGCCCGATCAGGCCTGATCGGTCGCCCACACGTGCGTTCGCCCACACCCGCCCCACCGCAGTGACAAAAAAATATATTTTTTTATCACTGCACATTCACTTTACAAGCGCTGCGGCGATAAAAAAAATCAGTTTTGATATTTTTTATCAACCGCAGCGGCCTCCGGTACTTCGCTAGCCTCCCCTTTGTAAGACAGGCTTGCTTTTTTTTCTTGGGTAGTCTCAGGGAATACCCCTAAATTTTGTTGCCCAAATGTCAAACAGGGGGTATTCTTCTGAAGAGGCCTACAGGCGTCTGACCCAGTCGGATGAGGAATGGGAACCCTCATCTGACGAATCTAGCGGGTCAGAATACGAACCTGTAGAAAGCAGTGGCTCTCTGACCCAAAGTTCGGACGAGAAGGCTGAGGTCCCTGATAGCACCAGGCGTACCCGGCCCCGTGTCGCTAGACCACAGGTTGCGCAGGATCCGCTTCAAGAGCAGCAGAGTGGGGCTGGCGCTGTCGGATTACGTGGTGAGGCATACACCAGCAGCGCAGCCCTCCCTGGACCTAGTACCAACACTGCCGTACAACCTGGTGACGTGGCGAGCACCAGAAGGGCAGTTGAAGCTGGTACGGTGGCACGAGCAGTAGTGACCCCGTCGCAGCCACCGCAAAGACGGGCCCGTAGAGCCCCTAGAATCCCAGAGGTGCTGGCAAACCCTGATTGGCAGTCCCCAACTTCAGCCGCACCTGTAGTTCCCCCTTTCACTGCCCAGCCTGGAGTTCGGGTTGAGACAGCTCAGATCGGTTCGGCCCTGGGATTTTTTTAGCTGTTCTTGACTGCGGAGCTCTTGGACTTAGTTGTGGCCGAAACAAACAGATATGCCGCACAATTTATAACCGCCAACCCGGGAAGCTATTATGCCCAGCCTTTCCGATGGAAACCAGTCCAAGTTTCCGAAATTAAAACTTTTCTGGGCCTTCTCCTCAACATGGGTCTAACTAAAAAGCATGACTTGCGGTCATATTGGTCCACGAACCCAATTCATCACATGCCCATGTTCTCTGCTACTATGTCCAGGGCACGTTTTGAGGCCATCCTGCGCTTCCTGCACTTTAGCGACAACACCGCCTCCCGTCCCAGAGGCCACCCTGCTTTTGACCGGCTCCACAAAATTCGGCCCCTCATAGACCATTTCAACCTGAAATTTGCAGATTTGTATACCCCAGAGCAAAACATCTGTGTAGACGAGTCCCTGATACATTTTACCGGGCGCCTTGGCTTCAAACAATACATCCCAAGCAAGCGCGCCCGGTATGGGGTCAAATTGTATAAGCTCTGGGCCACAGGCTATACCCACAAATTTCGGATCTATGAGGGAAAAGATCAGACCCTGGAGCCGGTCGGTTGCCCTGACTACCTGGGGAGCAGTGGGAAGACAGTCTGGGACTTGGTGTCACCCTTATTCGGCAAGGGGTACCATCTTTATGTGGACAATTTCTACACAAGTGTGGCCCTCTTTAGGCATTTGTTTCTAGAACGGATTGGCGCCTGTGGCACCGCACGAACTAGTCGCGCGGGCTTCCCCCAACGGCTCGTTACCACCCGTCTTGCAAGGGGGCAGAGGGCCGCATTGTGTAACGAAGAACTGCTCGCGGTGAAATGGAGAGACAATCGTGACGTTTACATGCTCTCCTCCATTCACGCAGACACGACAATACAAATTGAGCGAGCAACCCGTGTCATTGAAAAGCCCCTCTCAGTCCACGACTATAACCTTCACATGGGAGGGGTGGACTTCAATGACCAGATGTTGTCTCCGTATTTAGTTTCCCGCAGAACCAGACGCTGGTATAAGAAGGTGTCTGTATACCTAATTCAATTGGCTCTGTATAATAGTTTTGTTCTCTACAGTAAGGCTGGGAGAACTGGATCCTTCCTCAAATTTCAGGAAGAGATCATCGAGAACCTCCTGTACCCAGGAAGTTCCGTGGCCCCATCCACCAGTGTAGTTAGCCGTCTACACGTTCCTGGTACCTCAACCCAACCGTCACCCGAAAAAGATGTCGTGTCTGTAGCAGGAGTGGAATAAGGCGTGACACCCGCTATTTCTGTCCTGACTGTCCTGATCACCCTGCCCTATGCTTTGGAGAGTGTTTCCGGAAGTACCACACACAGGTACACCTAGCATAGGGATCACATCTCACCAGGACAGGCACACAGGGCTATTAGGGCCCATTCACATACAGCTGCTGCAAACCTCTCCTTTCACCTGGGACAAAGTGCATAACGCACTTCGCCACATCTTTGACCCATGGGGAAGGAGAGGTTTGTTCTATAAAGGTAAAAAATAAATAAAAAAATAAAAAACACCAGTAAGCAAAAAGGTTAATGTTTAGTTCAAAAAGTTAAAGTTTATATATTCTGTTCCAAAGTTAATCAAATTATTGCGTTGCGGCCTGTTTTTTTTTGTTTTTTTTTTTACCTTCCAGGTGGACCAACTGATCGACTAGCTGCAGCACTGATGTGCATTCTGACAGAAGCATTGCGCTGCTGTCAGATTACACGCAAGTCGGTGTATGCGGCGCTGCAAGACGAGATTTCTCCTCTGCAGTAAAAGATACGTTTGCCGAGGCATACGAGCTGAGGAGGTGGCGGTGTTCATATGCTTTGGCAAACACTTTGTATATAAAAAAAATATAAATAATCCCGGCAATGATTTATTCATCCACATCGATTGATGTGAATGGAGAAATCTGGTTTGCCAGGGCATACGAGCTAAGTGGGTATAGATGTTGGGCGGAGCTCCTATGTCCTGGCAGATGCCTTTCCCCTCCTTTTTTTTTTTTTTTTGGAAGAGATTTTTTCATCCACATTGATCGATGCGAATGAAGAAATCTGTGCCGTTCATTTTTTTCTTTCAGCCCAGAGGCTGAACGGAAAAAAAAATCTCATTACCTGTATGCTCAATATAAGGAGACTAGCAGAAACTCCTAATGCTGGCCATACATGTAATGATTGTGGAGACCCTCAAATGCCAGGGCAGTACAAACACCCCATAACTGACCCCATTTTGGAAAGAAGACACCCCAAGGTATTCGCTGAGGGGCATATTGAGTCCATGAAGGATTTACATTTTTGTCCTCAGTTAGCGGAAAGTGAGACTTTGTGATAAAAAAAAATATATATATATTTCCGCTAACTTATGCAAAAAAATTAAATTCTATGAACTTGCCAGGCCCCTCATTGAATACCTTGGGGTGTCTTCTTTCCAAAGTGGGGTCACATGTGGGGTATTTATATTGCCCTGGCTTTTTAGGGGCCCTAAAGCGTGAGAAGAAGTCTGGGATCCAAATGTCTAAAAATGCCCTCCTAAAAGGAATTTGGGCACCTTTGCGCATCTAGGCTGCAAAAAAGTGTCACACATCTGGTATCACCGTACTCAGGAGAAGCTGGGGAATGTGTTTTGGGGTGTCATTTTACATATACCCATGCTGGGTGAGATACATATCTTGGTCAAATGCCAACTTTGTATAAAAAAATGGGAAAAGTTGTCTTTTGCCAAGATATTTCTCTCACCCAGCATGGGTATATGTAAAATGACACCCCAAAACACATTCCCCAACTTCTCCTGAGTACGGCGATACCAGATGTGTGACACTTTTTTGCAGCCAAGGTGGGCAAAGGGGCACATATTCCAAAGTGCACCTTTCGGATATCGCAGGCCATTTTTTACACATTTTGATTGCAAAGTACTTCTCACACATTTGGGCCCCTAAATTGCCAGGGCAGTATAACTACACCACAAGTGACCCCATCTTGGAAAGAAGACACCCCAAGTTATTCCGTGAGGGGCATGGCAAGTTCCTAGAATTTTTTATTTGTAAAATTTATATATGGATGTCGTTTTTTTTGCAAAATTTTACAGCTGAAAGTGAAAAATGTCATTTTTTTGCAAAAAAATCGTTACATTTCGATTAATAACAAAAAAAGTTAAAATGTCAGCAGCAATGAAATACCACCAAATGAAAGCTCTATTAGTGAGAAGAAAAGGAGGTAAAATTCATTTGGGTGGTAAGTTGCATGACCGAGCAATAAACGGTGAAAGTAGTGTAGTGCAGAAGTGTAAAAAGTGGCCTGGTCATTAAGGAGGTTTTAGTTAGCGGGGTTAAAGTGGTTAAAAATTGCACCTCTACCCACTCATTAATGTAACATGTCTGAGCTCTTAACCATATTTCTATTTATTGAGGTAAAAATCAAGGTCACACGCCCACACATGACATCAGTACAGTAACATTAAGAGTCAAAATAGTCATCCAGTGCACATATCATGTGTAAACAATACAAGCGATTGTCATCTTCATCAGAGATATACATCAAAAGGAAAAGAAAGGGTATAGGGGGGAAACAATCGGGGAGGTAGGGGTAGAAAACCAGGAAAGGGAGGATTCCTGCTCTATCATGCAAAATTCCTATGTAACTTCCACGGGGACCATAGCTTTAGGAAGCAGTGGCGTGAGTTAGTCTCCCAGTGCGCTAGTTCCTCAAAGCGGTAGAGTTGATCCACCTTGTCCGTCCACATATTGAGAGACGGAGGGGAATCAGTTTTCCATAAAAAGGGGACCAGTAATTTAGCTGCTGTAATTAACATCGTTGGGAGGTTATTCTTGGCGGGAGTTAGGGTGCTATTAGTGCACCATAATAGGATAAGTTTGGCATCCAAGACGATCTTGGTTTTGCATACACTATTGATCATGGATTCTATCAGCTTCCAAAATGGCTGGATCTTATGGCAGAGCCACCAGATATGTGACAATGAACCAGTTTCTATGCCACACCTCCAGCATGCTACGGAGATTTCAGGGTTAAGTCTAGCCTAGACCAAATCCCAGAGGGGTTTGACACAGAAGGGTGAATATAGCTTTGCAATAATTTGAGAGGCATACAGTGATTAGGAAAGCTAAACAGCTGGGATTGGACCATTTTGGACCATTCTACTAGCATTCCCTTCCAGACCGGGGAGGAGGCGTAATGATTGGCTGAGAAGGGCCTGACACCCCATAAAGTAAGCTGGTCTTGGTTGGTGAGCAGTACAGACTCAAGACGTGAGCAAAGGGAGCTAGATTGGCGGGATAGAGTAGCCACACATCTACATAACTGAACAGCAGTGTAATATAACTTTACATCTGGCATCCCAAAGCCTCCGAACCTCCTGTCTCTTGTGAGGACAGAATAGGCAATGCGCGGCGATTTGCCATTCCAGAGGAAGCGCGTGAACACTCGGCGGACTTCTGTGAAGTATGAATTTGGTAGCCAAATAGGGAGGGCTTGCAGCAAATATAGAAATTTGGGGAGGATAAAAGTTTTAAGGTAATTCTTTCTTCCAATCCATGAAACAAACGGGAGTTTCAGGTTCTGTATATGGGTGCGGACATTTTGCAAGAGCGGCACATAGTTAAGGGAGGCTAGGTCTTGGACATTAGCCGAAACATGCGTCCCCAAGAACGTAATGTCTCTGGAGGCCCAGGTAAATGGGGTGGTACGTTTAAGATTATTGACCACAGTTTGGGGGCAAGAGATATTAAGTGCCATGGATTTCCCATAATTTATTTTAAAATTGGATACAAATCCAAAATCCTCGAATATATTCTACAATTTGGGCAAGGCCTCTGCAGGGTTGGAGGTCATGACTAAAAGGTCATCCGCGAATGCTGCAGTAACATGAGTATAGGGGCCAATCTGAAGGCCTCTAATGACCGGGTCTGCTCTAATTTTACACAAAAGGGTCTCCATCACTAATATGAATAGTGCAGTAGAGAGGGGACACCCCTGCCTCGTCCCATTGGTGATGTGAAATGGTGGGGATAATGCTCCATTGACTATGACCATGGCAGAGAGGTCCGAATATAGGGTATTAATGGCACTAATAAACTGGTCTGGGAGGCCAAACTTCGACAGGGTCCGCAACATAAAGAGCCAGCTGACCCTGTCGAAGGCCTTCTCTGCATCCGTACTCACCAAGACCAAAGGCTTAGAGGATCTCTTGGCCCAATTTACAAGATGGAGAAGCCGCACCGTGTTTTCAGACCCCTGTCTGCCATGGACAAAACCTACTTGTTCCTCATGTACAATGTCAGGGAGAACATCCTGAAGCCTGGTAGCCAAGACCTTTGCCCACCACTTCACATCATTATTAAGCAGAGATATCGGCCTGTAGTTACTGCAGCAGGTCGGGTCCTTGTTTTCCTTATGGAGGACAGTAATGTGCGCCAATAAGGAGTGAGGAGCAAGGGAGCCCCAGTCAGAAGGTAGTTGCACAAATTCTTGAAACGTGGGATTAAAACATCCTGAAAGGATTTATAATACGCAATGGAAAATCCGTCGGGCCCGGGGCTTTTACCCGACGGGATAGACATGAGAACCTTACGAACCTCTGAATCTGAGATGGGCCTAGTCAGAAGGGAAGCTTTGGATGAGGATATGGAAGGGAGGTTCAGGGTCTACAAAAATTTGTCTGTGGCTTCAGAGAGATCCCCGGGGGTAGTCTCATTAGGAGGGGGTAAATTATATAAAGCCTCATAAAAGGCGCAAAATGCCTTGGCGACATCAGGGGTGGACTTATGCATTTTACCCTTGGAGTCCTTAATGGAGGAAACAAAGGAGTCAGAAAACTGCTTCTTGGCAATTGCCGACATCAGTCTGTTTCCTCTATCCCAATGGGCATAGGCCTTGAATCGGGAGCGCAGGACCAACTTTGCAGAAGTTACATTTAATACATTTTTTAAGCGTGTTCTGGCTTCAGTTAGCTCTGCTAGGGTGCTTATAGCCTGTGATTCCTTGTGGGAGGATTCCAGGCGAGCTATGGTCGCCAGTAAGGCTTCCAAAGCTTGTGTCCTTTGCTTTTTCACAAAAGCCCCCAAAGCGATAAGTTCCCCCCTCAGGACCACTTTGTGGGATTCCCATAGTATGGAAGGGGAAGGAGGGGAGTCTGGGGTGTCATTAAGCGCAAAAAACTCAAGCGTGTTTAGGGTCTAAAATCAAAGTATCATTGAGACGCCATAAGCGCTCTTTCCTCTGAGGACCGGACAAGGAGAAGTGAACAATAACAGGGGCATGGTCGGATAATGTGATGTTACCTATCCGGGCTCCAGAGACATTACGTATATGCGAATCAGACAGAAACAGATAGTCCAGTCTGTGAAAAGACAGCTTAGCATGCGAGTAGAATGTATAATCTCGGCCATTGAGGTTCAAGGTCCGCCAAACATCCAAGACTTTAAGTTTTCTCAGGGAGATTTTTAGCCTTTTCAAGAGCTTATAAGACACAGAAGGTCTGCCCGCCAAGGTGTCCACCGCTGGCTCCAGGGCAACGTTAAAGTCGCCCCCTAAAACTAATAAACCATCTGAGAAGAAGGATAATAAAGCAAGGGTCTGAACGAGCCATGGTACTTGGCCTTTATTAGGAGCGTATAAATTTGCAAAAGTCACTGGGGAATCACCTAGTACACCCTTTACAAAAATGTACCTACCCTCAGGGTCTGCTGAAGTAGCTGCGTGCTTAAAGGGGAGGCATTTATGCACAGCTATACTAACCCCCCTACTGGCAGAGTCATGAGTACTGTGAAACCACTGGACAAATTTCTTAGGGGGAAAGTTGGGAATTTTGCCCGTTCTGAAATGGGTCTCTTGCAGAAAAGCCACTGAGACTTTATCCTTCAAGAGGAGAGATAGTGTTTGAGACCTTTTGCATGGCTCGTTCAGCCCATGTGCATTTAGTGAGGCGACTACTATAGAAGACATTTCTGCATACAGTCAGGTGAATAAAAGCATAGGACACCCACAGAAGCATGGAAAAGCACACAATTGATATGAGCAGGAGGGGGGAAGGAGGAGAGGAGAACACAAAACAAAAAATAGGGGAGAGAACATTAAACATGTCAAACTGACAAGTGATCAGCTTGGACAAAGTACCCATCCGAGGAGGGATTAGTACTTTACTTATCACCAGCCAAGACAGGGTTGGACTGGCGAGGGGGCAAGTAAAGCACTTATGGTCTATAACGAAAGAGACCAAAAACAAAAAATACGTCCAGCACCAGTATCCGTCCGGACATCGCCCTGCGAATAAGGAACAGAGTTCGTCGTCCTAGAGGTAGCGTCCATTAATAACAGTGAGACGTCACAGTTCTGGTTAAACAGCATATGAAAACATTAAGCCCAAATAAGAGAGAGGC
Source organism: Bufo gargarizans (assembly GCF_014858855.1). Taxonomy (NCBI): domain Eukaryota; kingdom Metazoa; phylum Chordata; class Amphibia; order Anura; family Bufonidae; genus Bufo; species Bufo gargarizans. The sequence continues at coordinate 138,425 of NW_025334772.1, read as the reverse complement.
CGGGGAAATAAAAAGTGAAAAATGTGGAAAGGCCAAGTTCGCCTCTAATAACCCGTATAACCTGAGGATGAGAGACAGTCATCTCCAAGTTTGGAGAAGTAAAATAGCAGCGAGTTATGCTTACGAGCACAGCCGATGTCACCACAGTTCAAGTCAGGTGAGGGCCCTGTCCATCCTGCTGCGTCCCGAACGATCCGGCTTGCCCGCGGACGCCGTCTGCCAGGCGGTCACACGAGGTGGTATGGGCAGGGAGCCATCTTGGTCAGCCGACAGCCATGAGGGGATTTCCACCGGAGGGACATCCAGGGACCTCCAGACAGAGTCAAGGTCTGCTGGTGAGCGTACGGTAAGTAGCTTACCATTCCTGGAGATCGCCAGCCCAAAAGGGTACAACCATCGGAACATGGCCGATGTTTTCCTCAGGACATCCAGGAGAGGCTTGAATAGGCGCCGTTTGGCCAAAGTAGATGGCGCGAGATCCTGGAACATCTGGATCGGGGTGTTCTCGTACTCCAGTACCTCCATCTCTCGTTGTCTTTTCAGCAGGGCTGCGGTATCAACGTAGCTCAATAGGCCACAGATCACATCACGTGGCGGTTCTTGCGGTTTAGGCTTAGGGCGCAACGCCCTGTGTATGCGCTCCACCACGATTCCCGCCGCTCTGTCAGGATCAAGCATCATGGAGAATAATTTGCGCGCCACTGTCGGTAAGGCCTCCGCTGTAATCGACTCAGGTAGGACGCGAATGCGGATGTTGCGGCGGCGGCTACGGTTCTCCTGGTCTTCCAGCTTCAGGAAGGCATAGTTTAGTAAGGCCTTATGAGACGCCAGCACCTCCGACGCTTTACCTTCGTAGGTCATGATGGCCTCTTGCGTGGCTTCTAGTGCGACCACTCTCTGCCCCAAGTGCTTCATGTCGTCCTTGATGTCAGACAGGTCCTGAGAGAGGCGGGTCTCTGAGCCTCCTGTCCGATATATCGGAGCCGCTGCCTGCATCTGAAAGTTCTCCTGCATCGGAGTCATGTGCAACAGACGCCGCCATATTGGGGCCTTTCTGCGCGACAATCCTCTGCGTTTTCCGAAGAAACTTCTCCATCTCAGGTTGTTTGGAGTGCAGTGGGGTAGACTCTGAGCTTCCTCTGTTCTTTTCTCTGCCAGGTTTCCCCATAATCAGGCAAATTGTTAGCTTATATAGGGCAAATGAGCCAGAATGCTGGAGGAGCTCAAGCTCGTGCGCCCATTCAGCAGCGTGGCAAGGCTCCGACCACCCCCATGTCTGAGCTCTTTAAATACACCTGTCTACCCCACAGTCAGTCAGACCCCAACTAATACCATGCGCAAGACCAAAGAGCTGTGGACCAAAATTGTGGACCTCCACAAGGCTGGAAAGGGCTTCGGGGCAAGAAAATAGAAGAGGCTAAAGACGACTGTCAGTCTCCCTCGGACTGGGGCTCCATGCAAGATCTCACCTCGTGGGGTATCACTGATGATAAGAAAGGTGAGGAATCAGCCCATAAGTACGGTACAAGGGAGGAGCTGGTCAATGACATGACGAGTGCTGGGACCACAGTTTCAAAGGTCACTGTCGGTAGAACACTACGCCGTCATGGTTTCAGATCATGTATTGCACGGAAGGTTCTCCTGCTCAAGTCATCACATGTCCAGGCCTGTCTGAAGTTTGCCCATGACGATCTGGATGATCCAGAGGAGGCATGGGAGAAAGTCATGTGGTCAGATGAGACCAAAGTAGAACTTTTTGGTCTAAACTTCACTCGTTGTGTTTGTAGGAAAAATTAGGTTTAGAGCTCAAAAGACAAAGTATTAGTATCTCATCAGTCCTCCTGATGGATAGGTGCACACCCCTTAGCACCCCCTGTGGTAGAGTGAAACTGAAGATATATATTAAACTGGGTGGGGGGGCACTCTGAATTTGGCCACACATGTATTAAAATAATTGGATTGATTTATTGTCACGAATAAAAATCTTCAAAAAACTATAATATACAATATAAGACAATATAAAAGTAAAAATTAAATTAAAATGACAAATGTCTATCTTTGGTTGATAGCAAAAATGTCAAAAATATCAAGAAATCGCCTTAAAATATGGTGGTGTTTCTGCTGTGCAAAGTTCCAATTGACATATGTATTGTGGTGCCTTTGTTGTATACAATTCCAATCCACATATAGATCACAATGAATATCGATAGTATTTAATGATATAAGTTGTCTCTGATCCCTCGTGGTCGATTATGATTTCCTCACAGTGGGTAGATAGATGTCCTGTTCATTCAATCATTTGATATGGAATCGAATCACACATGTAGCGAGTAGGGATGAGCGAACCCGAACTGTATAGTTCGGGTTCGTACCGAATTTTGGGGTGTCCGTGACACGGACCCGAACCCGGACATTTTCGTAAAAGTCCGGGTTCGGGTTCGGTGTTTGTCGCTTTCTTGGCACTTTTTGAAAGGCTGCAAAGCAGCCAATCAACAAGCGTCATACTACTTGCCCCAAGAGGCCGTCACAGCCATGCCTACTATTGGCATGGCTGTGATTGGCCAGAGCACCATGTGACCCAGCCTCTATTTAAGCTGGAGTCACATAGCGCCGCCCGTCACTCTGCTCTGATTAGCGTAGGGAGAGGTTGCAGCAGCGACAGTAGGGCGAGATTAGGCAGTGATTAACTCCTCCAAAAGACTCCATTAATTGATCGATCTGCAGCTGTGGATGATTGAACTGCTGCTATTGAATTGCTCACTGTTTTTAGGCTGCCCAGAGCGTTTTTCAGTCACTTTTTTCTGGGGTGATTGGCGGCCATTTTGTCTTGTCTTGTGTTGTGCCAGCACAAGCTGCGACCAAGTGCATTTAACCCTCAATGGTGTGGTTGTTTTTTGGCTAAAGCCTACATCAGGGTCAAGCTGTCACACCAAGTGCATTTAACCAGCAATAGTCTGTTTATTTTTTGGCCATATACTACATCAGGGGCATGCTGCGCCTGTCACCAAGTGCATTTAACCCTCAGTAGTGTGGTTGGTCAAGCTGTCACACCAAGTGCATTTAACCAGCAATAGTCTGGTTATTTTTTGGCCATATACTAAATCAGGGGCAAGCTGCGCCTGTCACCAAGTGCATTTAACCCTCAGTAGTGTGGTTGGTCAAGCTGTCACACCAAGTGCATTTAACCATCAATAGTGTGGTTATTTTTTGGCCATATCCCAGTCTAATTCTGTCAGTAAACGTATACCTGTCACCCAGCGCCTAAATACTAGGCCTCAAATTTATATCCTGCTAAATCTGTCGTTACTGCTGTACTGTTGTGGCTGGGCAAGTTATTTAGTGTCCGTCAAAGCACATTTTTTGTTCTGGGTTGAAATACAATTCCCAATTTAGCAATTTCCTAATTTAGTGGTTTCTGCTGTATCAGGCCTACTTTAAATTTATCCCTAAAAGGGTATATCAGATTCAAGGTGCACATAGGGTCATTCTGAATAACTTCACACACACGCTACTGTGCATTTCCAAGTCTAATTCTGTCAGTAAACGTATACCTGTCACCCAGCGCCTAAATACTAGGCCTCAAATTTATATTCAGCTAAATCTGTCGTTACTGCTGTGCCTGTATTAGTGTAATACGGTACCTAAATAGATAGCCAGATAGTGTTAGATGTCTGTAAAAAAAAGCCTGAATTTGAATTCAATAGATTGGGCCAAATAATATTTTTGTTGTTGTGGTGAACGATAACAATGAGGAAAACATCTAGTAAAGGACGCGGACGCGGACATGGTCGTGGTGGTGTTAGTGGACCCTCTGGTGCTGGGAGAGGACGTGGCCGTTCTGCCACAGCCACACGTCCTAGTGTACCAACTACCTCAGGTCCCAGTAGCCGCCATAATTTACAGCGATATTTGGTGGGGCCCAATGCCGTTCTAAGGATGGTAAGGCCTGAGCAGGTACAGGCATTAGTCAATTGGGTGGCCGACAGTGAATCCAGCACGTTCACATTATCTCCCACCCAGTCTTCTGCAGAAAGCGCACAGATGGCGCCTGAAAACCAAGCCCATCAGTCTGTCACATCACCCCCATGCATACCAGGGAAACTGTCTGAGCCTCAAGTTATGCAGCAGTCTCTTATGCTGTTTGAATACTCCGCTGGCAGGGTTTCCCAAGGGCATCCATCCAGCCCTTCCCCAGCGGTGGAAGACATAGAATGCACTGACGCACAACCACTTATGTTTCCTGATGATGAGGACATGGGAATACCACCTCAGCATGTCTCTGATGATGACGAAACACAGGTGCCAACTGCTGTGTCTTTCTGCAGTGTGCAGACTGAACAGGAGGTCAGGGATCAAGACTGGGTGGAAGACGATGCAGGGGACGATGAGGTCCTAGACCCCACATGGAATGAAGGTCGTGCCACTGACTTTCACAGTTCGGAGGAAGAGGCAGTGGTGAGACCGAGCCAACAGCGTAGCAAAAGAGGGAGCAGTGGGCAAAAGCAGAACACCCGCCGCCAAGAGACTCCGCCTGCTACTGACCGCCTCCATCTGGGACCGAGCACCCCAAAGGCAGCTTCAAGGAGTTCCCTGGCATGGCACTTCTTCAAACAATGTGCTGACGACAAGACCCGAGTAGTTTGCACACTATGCCATCAGAGCCTGAAGCGAGGCATTAACGTTCTGAACCTTAGCACAACCTGCATGACCAGGCACCTGCATGCAAAGCATGAACTGCAGTGGAGTAAACACCTTAAAACCAAGGAAGTCACTCAGGCTCCCCCTGCTACCTCTTCTGCTGCTGCCGCCTCGGCCTCTTCTGCTGCTGCCGCCTCGGCCTCTTCCTCCGCCTCTGGAGGAACGTTGGCACCTGCCGCCCAGCAAACAGGGGATGTACCACCAACACCACCACCTCTGTCACCAAGCATCTCAACCATGTCACACGGCAGCGTTCAGCTCTCCATCTCACAAACATTTGAGAGAAAGCATAAATTCCCACCTAGCCACCCTCGATCCCTGGCCCTGAATGCCAGCATTTCTAAACTACTGGCCTATGAAATGCTGTCATTTAGGCTGGTGGACACAGACAGCTTCAAACAGCTCATGTCGCTTGCTGTCCCACAGTATGTTGTTCCCAGCCGGCACTACTTCTCCAAGAGAGCCGTGCCTTCCCTGCACAACCAAGTATCCGATAAAATCAAGTGTGCACTGCGCAACGCCATCTGTGGCAAGGTCCACCTAACCACAGATAGGTGGACCAGTAAGCACGGCCAGGGATGTTATATCTCCCTAACTGCACACTGAGTAAATGTAGTGGCAGCTGGGCCCCAGGCGGAGAGCTGTTTGACGCTCGTCCTTCCGCCGCCAAGGATCGCAGGGCAACATTCTTTGCCTCCTGTTGCCACCTCCTCCTACTCGGCTTCCTCCTCCTCTTCTTCCACCTGCTCATCCAGTCAGCCACACACCTTCACCACCAACTTCAGCACAGCCCGGGGAAAACGTCAGCAGGCCATTCTGAAACTCATATGTTTGGGGGACAGGCCCCACACCGAACAGGAGTTGTGGTGGGGTATTGAACAACAGACCGACGAGTGGTTGCTGCCGGTGAGCCTCAAGCCCGGCCTGGTTGTGTGCGATAATGGGCGAAATCTCGTTGCAGCTCTGGGACTAGCCGGTTTGACGCACATCCCTTGCTTGGCGCATGTGCTGAATTTGGTGGTGCAGAAGTTCATTCACAACTACCTCGACATGTCAGAGCTGCTGCATAAAGTGCATGCCGTCTGTTCACGCTTCCGGCGTTCACATCCTGCTGCTGCTCGCCTGTCTGCGCTACAGCGTAACTTCGGCCTTCCCGCTCACCGCCTCATATGCGATGTGCCCACCAGGTGGAACTCCACCTTGCACATGCTGGACAGACTGTGCGAGCAGCAGCAGGCCATAGTGGCGTTTCAGCTGCAGCACGCACGGGTCAGTCGCACTACGGAACAGCACCACTTCACCACCAATGACTGGGCCTCCATGCGAGACCTGTGTGCCCTGTTACGCTGTTTCGAGTACTCCACCAACATGGCCAGTGGCGATGACGCCGTTATCAGCGTTACAATACCACTTCTATGTCTCCTTGAGAAAACACTTAGGGCGATGATGGAAGAGGAGGTGGCCCAGGAGGAGGAGGAGGAGGAGGAGGAGGAGGAAGAGGGGTTATTTTTAGCACTTTCAGGCCAGTCTCTTCGAAGTGACTCAGAGGGAGGTTTTTTGCAACAGCAGAGGCCAGGTACAAATGTGGCCTGCCAGGGCCCACTACTGGAGGACGAGGATGAGGAGGTGGTGGAGGAGGATGAGGATGAAGCATGGTCACAGCGGGGTGGCACCCAACGCAGCTCGGGCCCATCACTGGTGCGTGGCTGGGGGGAAAGGCAGGAAGATGACGATACGCCTCCCACAGAGGACAGCTTGTCCTTACCCCTGGGCAGCCTGGCACACATGAGCGACTACATGCTGCAGTGCCTGCGCAGCGACAGCAGAGTTGCCCACATTTTAACGTGTGCGGACTACTGGGTTGCCACCCTGCTGGATCCACGGTACAAAGACAATGTGCCCACCTTACTTCCTGCACTGGAGCGTGATAGGAAGATGCGCGAGTACAAGCGCACGTTGGTAGACGCGCTACTGAGAGCATTCCCAAATGTCACAGGGGAACAAGTGGAAGCCCAAGGCCAAGGCAGAGGAGGAGCAAGAGGTCGCCAAGGCAGCTGTGTCACGGCCAGCTCCTCTAAAGGCAGGGTTAGCATGGCAGAGATGTGGAAAAGTTTTGTCAACACGCCACAGCTAACTGCACCACCACCTGATACGCAACGTGTTAGCAGGAGGCAACATTTCACTAACATGGTGGAACAGTACGTGTGCACACCCCTCCACGTACTGACTGATGGTTCAGCCCCATTCAACTTCTGGGTCTCTAAATTGTCCACGTGGCCAGAGCTAGCCTTTTATGCCTTGGAGGTGATAGCCTGCCCGGCGGCCAGCGTTTTGTCTGAACGTGTATTAAGCACGGCAGGGGGCGTCATTACAGACAAACGCAGCCGCCTGTCTACAGCCAATGTGGACAAGCTGACGTTCATAAAAATGAACCAGGCATGGATCCCACAGGGCCTGTCCATCCCTTGTGCAGATTAGACATTAACTACCTCCTCTTAACCATATATTATTGTACTCCAGGGCACTTCCTCATTCAATCCTATTTTTATTTTCATTTTACCATTATATTGCGAGGCTACCCAAAGTTGAATGAACCTCTCCTCTGTCTGGGTGCCGGGGCCTAAATATATGCCAATGGACTGTTCCAATGTTGGGTGACGTGAAGCCTGATTCTCTGATATGACATGCAGACTGATTCTCTGCTGACATGAAGACAGATCCTCTGTTACGGGACCTCTCTCCTCTGCCTGGGTGCTGGGCCTAAATATATGACAATGGACTGTTACAGTGGTGGCTGACGTGAAGCCTGATTCTCTGCTATGACATGCAGACTGATTCTCTGCTGACATGAAGACAGATGCTCTGTTACGGGACCTCTCTCCTCTGCCTGGGTGCCTGGGCCTAAATATATGCTAATGGACTGTTCCAATGTTGGGTGACGTCAAGCCTGATTCTCTGCTATGACATGCAGACTAATTCTCTGCTGACATGAAGACAGATGCTCTGTTACGGGACCTCTCTCCTCTGCCTGGGTGCTGGGCCTAAATATCTGACAATGGACTGTTGCAGTGGTGGCTGACGTGAAGCCTGATTCTCTGCTATGACATGCAGACTAATTCTCTGCTGACATGAAGCCAGATTCTCTGTTACGGGACCTCTATCCTCTGCCTGGGTGCTGGGCCTAAATATCTGACAATGGACTGTTGCAGTGGTGGCTGACGTGAAGCCTGATTCTCTGCTATGACATGCAGACTGATTCTCTGCTGACATGAAGCCAGATCCTCTGTTACGGGACCTCTCTCCTCTGCCTGGGTGCTGGGCCTAAATATATGCCGATGGACTGTTCCAATGTTGGGTGACGTGAAGCCTGATTCTCTGCTATGACATGCAGACTGATTTTCTGCTGACATAAAGACAGATTCTCTGTTACGGGACCTCTCTCCTCTGCCTGGGTGCCTGGGCCTAAATATATGCCAATGGACTGTTCCAATGTTGGGTGACGTGAAGCCTGATTCTCTGCTATGACATGCAGACTGATTCTCTGCTGACATGAAGCCAGATCCTCTGTTACGGGACCTCTCTCCTCTGCCTGGGTGCTGGGCCTAAATATATGCCGATGGACTGTTCCAATGTTGGGTGACGTGAAGCCTGATTCTCTGCTATGACATGCAGACTGATTCTCTGCTGACATAAAGACAGATTCTCTGTTACGGGACCTCTCTCCTCTGCCTGGGTGCCTGGGCCTAAATATATGCCAATGGACTGTTCCAATGTTGGGTGACGTGAAGCCTGATTCTCTGCTATGACATGCAGACTGATTCTCTGCTGACATGAAGACAGATTCTCTGTTACGGGACCTCTCTCCTCTGCCTGGGTGCTGGGCCTAAATATCTGACAATGGACTGTTGCAGTGGTGGCTGACGTGAAGCCTGATTCTCTGCTATGACATGCAGACTAATTCTCTGCTGACATGAAGACAGATTCTCTGTTACGGGACCTCTCTCCTCTGCCTGTGTGCTGGGCCTAAATATCTGACAATTGACTGTTGCAGTGGTGGCTGACGTGAAGCCTGATTCTCTGCTATGACATGCAGACTGATTCTCTGCTGACATGAAGCCAGATTCTCTGTTACGGGACCTCTCTCCTCTGCCTGGGTGACGGGGCCTAAATATCTGAGAATGGACTGTTCCAGTGGTGGGTGACGTGAAGCCAGATTCTCTGCTATGGGACCTCTCTCCAATTGATATTGGTTAATTTTTATTTATTTTATTTTAATTCATTTCCCTATCCACATTTGTTTGCAGGGGATTTACCTACATGTTGCTGCCTTTTGCAGCCCTCTAGCCCTTTCCTGGGCTGTTTTACAGCCTTTTTAGTGCCGAAAAGTTCGGGTCCCCATTGACTCCAATGGGGTTCGGGTTCGGGACGAAGTTCGGATCGGGTTCGGATCCCGAACCCGAACATTTCCGGGAAATTCGGTCGAACTTCTTGAACCCGAACATCCAGGTGTTCGCTCAACTCTAAAAGAGAGCCAATTGCGTTTATTAATGATGCTCTTCTTATTTTTGACAGTGGGTGCTACTTTTAAACCCAGGTTTGGGACCTTAGTATACGTGATTTTAGGAGTATTTGTGAGTATGGGTCCTATTATTTTGTCATCGACTAAATGATGCCAGTGATTGTTTATAATCTGTACCTCTACCTTCTTATGTTGTACATGAAATGGTAGAATCATTCTGATTGCATCGTAGGCTTGTTGTATCCGACCCGATGTAAAAACATCTCCTCTGTTCATTTCCCGTACCTTTTTTAGGGATTCTTCTAATATATTTGGGGGATATTGTTTGTCCAAAAATTGTTGCCGTAATTCCTTGGCCTCTATTTCAAACAGTTCTTCTTGTGTGCAATTGCGTTTTAATCTACTAAATTGACTCCTAGGAATATTAGTTAACCACCTAGGCAGGTGACAGCTGGAATATAGAATATGGTTATTTCTTGATACAGGTTTTGAATATGTACTACATATTAATTTTTGCTGTTCTACCCTGATATCAAGAGTTGAGCGAACACCTGGATGTTCGGGTTCGAGAAGTTCGCCCCGAACTTCGCCCCAAACCCGAACCTTATTGAAGTCAATGGGGACCCAAACTTTTCGGCACTAAAAAGGCTGTAAAATAGTCCAGGAAAGGGCTAGAGGGCTTCAAAAGGCAGCAAAATGTAGGTAAATCCGCTGCAAACAAACGTGGATAGGGAAATGAATAAAAAAAAAAAAAAAATTTGAATTAACCAATATCAATTGGAGAGAGGTCTCATGGCAGAGAATCAGGCTTCATGTCACCTACCACTGGAACAGGCCACTGTCAGATATTTAGGCCCCCTGCACCCAGACAGAGGAGAGAGGTCCCATAGCAGAGATTCAGGCTTCATGTCATAGCAGAAAATCAGGCTTCACGTCACCCGACACTGGAACAGGCCACTGTCAGATATTTTTAGGCCCCGGCACACAGACAGAGGAGAGAGGTCCCATAGCAGAGATTCAGGCTTCATGTCATAGCAGAGAATCAGGCTTCATGTCATAGCAGAGAATCAGGCTTCATATCATAGCAGAGAATCAGGCTTCACGTCACCCACCACTAGAATAGGCCATTGGCAGATATTTAGGCCCCGGCACCCAGACAGAGGAGAGAGGTCCCATTGCAGAGAATCCGGCTTCATGTCATAGCATAAAATCAGGCTTCACGTCACCCACCACTAGAACAGGCCATTGTCAGATATTTAGGCTCCGGCACCCAGACAGAGGAGAGAGGTCCCATAGCAGAGAATCAGGCTTCATGTCATAGCAGACAATCAGGCTTCATGTCACACACCACTGGAACAGGCCATTGTCAGATATCCTTAGGCCCCGGCACCCAGACAGAGGAGAGAGGTTCCATTGTAGAGAATCAGGCTTCATGTCATAGCAGAGAATCAGGCTTCATGTCATAGCAGAGAATCAGGCTTCATGTCATAGCAGGGAATCAGGCTTCACGTCACCCACCACTGGAACAGGCCATTGTTAGATATTTAGGCCCCGGCACACAGACAGAGGAGAGAGGTCCCATAGCAGAGAATCAGGCTTCATGTCATAGCAGAGAATCAGGCTTTAAGTCATAGCTGAGAATCAGGCTTCATGTCATAGCAGAGAATCAGGCTTCACGTCACCCACCACTGGTACAGGCCACCATCAGATATTTTTAGGCCCCGGCACACAGACAAAGGAGAGAGGTCCCATAGCAGAGATTCAGGCTTCATGTCATAGCAGAGAATCAGGCTTCATGTCATAGCAGAGAATCAGGCTTCATGTCATAGCAGGGAATCAGGCTTCACGTCACCCACCACTGGAACAGGCCATTGTCAGATATTTAGGCCCCGGCACCCAAACAGAGGAGAGAGGTCCCATAGCAGAGAATCAGGCTTCATGTCAAAGTGTCAAAGCAGAGAATCAGGCTTCAAGTCATAGCTGAGAATCAGGCTTCATGTCATAGCAGAGAATCAGGCTTCACGTCACCCAACACTGGAACAGGCCACTGTCAGATATTTTTAGGCCCCGGCACACAGACAGAGGAGAGAGGTCCCATAGCAGAGATTCAGGCTTCATGTCATAGCAGAGAATCAGGCTTCATGTCATAGCAGAGAATCAGGCTTCATATTATAGCAGAGAATCAGGCTTCACGTCACCCACCACTAGAACAGGCCATTGGCAGATATTTAGGCCCCGGCACCCAGACAGAGGAGAGAGGTCCCATTGCAGAGAATCCGGCTTAATGTCATAGCAGAAAATCAGGCTTCACGTCACCCACCACTAGAACAGGCCATTGTCAGATATTTAGGCCCCGGCACCCAGACAGAGGAGAGAGGTCCCATAGCAGAGAATCAGGCTTCATGTCATAGCAGACAATCAGGCTTCATGTCACCCACCACTAGAACAGGCCATTGTCAGATATCCTTAGGCCCCGGCACCCAGACAGAGGAGAGAGGTTCCATTGTAGAGAATCAGGCTTCATGTCATAGCAGAGAATGAGGCTTCATGTCATAGCAGAGAATAAGGCTTCACGTCACCCACCACTGGAACAGGCCACCGTCAGATATGTTTAGGCCCCGGCACACAGACAAAGGAGAGAGGTCCCATAGCAGAGATTCAGGCTTCATGTCATAGCAGAGAATCAGGCTTCATGTCATAGCTGAGAATCAGGCTTCATGTCATAGCAGGGAATCAGGCTTCACGTCACCCACCACTGGAACAGGCCATTGTCAGATATTTAGGCCCCGGCACCCAGACAGAGGAGAGAGGTCCCATAGCAGAGAATCAGGCTTCATGTCAAAGCAGAGAATCAGGCTTCAAGTCATAGCTGAGAATCAGGCTTCATGTCATAGCAGAGAATCAGGCTTCATGTCATAGCAGGGAATCAGGCTTCACGTCACCCACCACTGGAACAGGCCATTGTCAGATATTTAGGCCCCGGCACCCAAACAGAGGAGAGAGGTCCCATAGCAGAGAATCAGGCTTCATGTCAAAGTGTCAAAGCAGAGAATCAGGCTTCAAGTCATAGCTGAGAATCAGGCTTCATGTCATAGCAGAGAATCAGGCTTCACGTCACCCACCACTGGAACAGGCCACCGTCAGATATTTTTGGCCCCAGGACACAGACAAAGGAGAGAGGTCCCATATCAGAGATTCAGGCTTCATGTCATAGCAGAGAATCAGGCTTCATGTCATAGCAGAGAATCAGGCTTCATGTCATAGCAGGGAATCAGGCTTCACGTCACCCACCACTGGAACAGGCCATTGTCAGATATTTAGGCCCCGGCACCTAAACAGAGGAGAGAGGTCCCATAGCAGAGAATCAGGCTTCATGTCAAAGTGTCAAAGCAGAGAATCAGGCTTTAAGTCATAGCTGAGAATCAGGCTTCATGACATAGCAGAGAATCAGGCTTTACGTCACCCAACACTGGAACAGGCCACTGTCAGATATTTTTAGGCCCCGGCACACAGACAGAGGAGAGAGGTCCCATAGCAGAGATTCAGGCTTCATGTCATAGCAGAGAATCAGGCTTCATGTCATAGCAGAGAATCAGGCTTCACGTCACCCACCACTAGAACAGGCCATTGGCAGATATTTAGGCCCCGGCACCCAGACAGAGGAGAGAGGTCCCATTGCAGAGAATCCGGCTTCATGTCATAGCAGAAAATCAGGCTTCACATCACCCACCACTAGAACAGGCCATTGTCAGATATTTAGGCCCCGGCACCCAGACAGAGGAGAGAGGTCCCATAGCAGAGAATCAGGCTTCATGTCATAGCATAGAATCAGGCTTCAAGTCCCCCACCACTAGAACAGGCCATTGTCAGATATCCTTAGGCCCCGTCACCCAGACAGAGGAGAGAGGTTCCATTGTAGAGAATCAGGCTTCATGTCATAGCAGAGAATCAAGCTTCATGTCATAGCAGAGAATCAGGCTTCATGTCATAGCAGAGAATCAGGCTTCATGTCATAGCAGGGAATCTGGCTTCACGTCACCCACCACTGGAACAGGCCATTGTCAGATATTTAGGCCCTGGCACACAGACAGAGGAGAGAGGTCCCATAGCAGAGAATCAGGCTTCATGTCATAACAGAGAATCAGGCTTCAAGTCATAGCTGAGAATGAGGCTTCATGTCATAGCAGAGAATCAGGCTTCACGTCACCCACCACTGGAACAGGCCACCGTCAGATATTTTTAGGCCCCGGCACACAGACAAAGGAAAGAGGTCCCATAGCAGAGATTCAGGCTTCCTGTCATAGCAGAGAATCAGGCTTCATGTCATAGCAGAGAATAAGGCTTCATGTCATAGCAGGGAATCAGGCTTCACGTCACCCACCACTAGAACAGGCCATTGTCAGATATTTAGGCCCCGGCACCCAGATAGAGGAGAGAGGTCCCATAGCATAGATTCAGGCTTCATGTCAAAGCAGAGAATCAGGCTTCAAGTCATAGCTGAGAATCAGGCTTCATGTCATAGCAGAGAATCAGGCTTCACGTCACCCAACACTGGAACAGGCCATTGTCAGATATTTAGGCCCTGGCACACAGACAGAGGAGAGAGGTCCCATAGCAGAGAATCAGGCTTCATGTCATAACAGAGAATCAGGCTTCAAGTCATAGCTGAGAATGAGGCTTCATGTCATAGCAGAGAATCAGGCTTCACGTCACCCACCACTGGAACAGGCCACCGTCAGATATTTTTAGGCCCCGGCACACAGACAAAGGAAAGAGGTCCCATAGCAGAGAATCAGGCTTCATGTCATAGCAGAGAATCAGGCTTCATGTCATAGCAGGGAATCAGGCTTCACGTCACCCACCACTGGAACAGGCCATTGTCAGATATTTAGGCCCCGGCACCCAAACAGAGGAGAGAGGTCCCATAGCAGAGAATCAGGCTTCATGTCAAAGTGTCAAAGCAGAGAATCAGGCTTCAAGTCATAGCTGAGAATCAGGCTTCATGTCATAGCAGAGAATCAGGCTTCACGTCACCCAACACTGGAACAGGCCACTGTCAGATATTTTTAGGCCCCGGCACACAGACAGAGGAGAGAGGTCCCATAGCAGAGATTCAGGCTTCATGTCATAGCAGAGAATCAGGCTTCATGTCATAGCAGAGAATCAGGCTTCACGTCACCCACCACTAGAACAGGCCATTGGCAGATATTTAGGCCCCGGCACCCAGACAGAGGAGAGAGGTCCCATTGCAGAGAATCCGGCTTCATGTCATAGCAGAGAATCAGGCTTCATGTCATAGCAGAGAATCAGGCTTCATGTCATAGCAGGGAATCAGGCTTCACGTCACCCACCACTGGAACAGGCCATTGTCAGATATTTAGGCCCCGGCACCTAAACAGAGGAGAGAGGTCCCATAGCAGAGAATCAGGCTTCATGTCAAAGTGTCAAAGCAGAGAATCAGGCTTTAAGTCATAGCTGAGAATCAGGCTTCATGACATAGCAGAGAATCAGGCTTTACGTCACCCAACACTGGAACAGGCCACTGTCAGATATTTTTAGGCCCCGGCACACAGACAGAGGAGAGAGGTCCCATAGCAGAGATTCAGGCTTCATGTCATAGCAGAGAATCAGGCTTCATGTCATAGCAGAGAATCAGGCTTCACGTCACCCACCACTAGAACAGGCCATTGGCAGATATTTAGGCCCCGGCACCCAGACAGAGGAGAGAGGTCCCATTGCAGAGAATCCGGCTTCATGTCATAGCAGAAAATCAGGCTTCACATCACCCACCACTAGAACAGGCCATTGTCAGATATTTAGGCCCCGGCACCCAGACAGAGGAGAGAGGTCCCATAGCAGAGAATCAGGCTTCATGTCATAGCATAGAATCAGGCTTCAAGTCCCCCACCACTAGAACAGGCCATTGTCAGATATCCTTAGGCCCCGTCACCCAGACAGAGGAGAGAGGTTCCATTGTAGAGAATCAGGCTTCATGTCATAGCAGAGAATCAAGCTTCATGTCATAGCAGAGAATCAGGCTTCATGTCATAGCAGAGAATCAGGCTTCATGTCATAGCAGGGAATCTGGCTTCACGTCACCCACCACTGGAACAGGCCATTGTCAGATATTTAGGCCCTGGCACACAGACAGAGGAGAGAGGTCCCATAGCAGAGAATCAGGCTTCATGTCATAACAGAGAATCAGGCTTCAAGTCATAGCTGAGAATGAGGCTTCATGTCATAGCAGAGAATCAGGCTTCATGTCACCCACCACTGGAACAGGCCACCGTCAGATATTTTTAGGCCCCGGCACACAGACAAAGGAAAGAGGTCCCATAGCAGAGATTCAGGCTTCCTGTCATAGCAGAGAATCAGGCTTCATGTCATAGCAGAGAATAAGGCTTCATGTCATAGCAGGGAATCAGGCTTCACGTCACCCACCACTGGAACAGGCCATTGTCAGATATTTAGGCCCCGGCACCCAGATAGAGGAGAGAGGTCCCATAGCATAGATTCAGGCTTCATGTCAAAGCAGAGAATCAGGCTTCAAGTCATAGCTGAGAATCAGGCTTCATGTCATAGCAGAGAATCAGGCTTCACGTCACCCAACACTGGAACAGGCCATTGTCAGATATTAAGACCCCGGCACCCAGACAGAGGAGAGAGGTCCCATAGCAGAGAATCAGGCTTCATGTCATAGCAGAGAATCAGGCTTCATGTCACGCACCACTGGAACAGGCCATTGTCAGATATTTTTAGGCCCCGGCACCCAGACAGAGGAGAGAGATCCAATAGCAGAGAATCAGGCTTCATGTTATAGCAGAGAATCAGGCTTCATGTCACCCAACACTGGAACAGGCCACTGTCTGATATCTTTTGGCCCCGGCACCCAGACAGAGGAGAGAGGTCCCATAGCAGAGATTCAGGCTTCATGTCATAGCAGAGAATCAGGCTTCATGTCACCGAACACTGGAACAGGACACTGTTAGATATTTTTAGGCCCCGGCACCCAGACAGAGGAGAGGTTCATTCAACTTTGGGTTGCCCCGGAATATAATGGTAAAATGAAAATTAAAAAAAGGATTGAATGAGGAAGTGCCCTGGAGTACAATAATATATGGTTAAGAAGAGGTAGTTAAAAATTTCTAATCTGCACAAGGGATGGACAGGTCCTGTGGGATCCATGCTTGGTTCATTTTTATGAACGTCAGCTTGTCCACATTGGCTGTAGACAGGCGGCTGCGTTTTTCTGTAATGATGCCCCCTGCCGTGCTGAATACACGATCAGACAAAACGCTGGCCGCCGGGCAGGCCAGCACCTCCAAGGCATAAAAGGCTAACTCTGGCCACGTGGACAATTTGGAGACCCAGAAGTTGAATGGGGCTGAACCATCAGTCAGTACGTGGAGGGGTGTGCACACGTACTGTTCCACCATGTTAGTGAATTGTTGCCTCCTGCTAACACGTTCCGTATCAGGTGGTGGTGCAGTTAGCTTTGGCGTGGTGACAAAACTTTTCCACATCTCTGCCATGCTAACCCTGCCCTCAGAGGAACTGGCCGTGACACAGCTGCGTTGGCGACCTCTTGATCCTCCTCTGCCTTCGCCTTGGGCTTCCACTTGTTCCCCTGTGACATTTGTGAATGCTCTTAGTAGCACGTCTACCAACGTGCGCTTGTACTCGCGCATCTTCCTATCACGCTCCAGTGCAGGAAGTAAGGTGGGCACATTGTCTTTGTACAGGGATCCAGCAGGGTGGTAACCTAGTAGTCCGCACACGTTAAAATGTGGGCAACTCTGCTGTCGTTGCACAGGCACTGCAGCATGTAGTCGCTCATGTGTGTCAGGCTGCCCAGAGGTAAGGACAAGCTGTCCTCTGTGGGAGGCGTATCGTCATCGTCCTGCGTTTCCCCCCAGCCGCGCACCAGTGATGGACCCGAGCAGCGTTGGGTGCCACCCCGCTGTGAACATGCTTCATCTTCATCCTCCACCACCTCCTCCTCATCCTCCTCGTCCTCCAGTAGTGGGCCCTGGCTGGCCACATTTGTACCTGGCCTCTGCTGTTGCAAAAAGCCTCCCTCTGAGTCACTTCTAAGAGACTGGCCTGAAAGTGCTAAAAATGACCCCTCTTCCTCCTCCTCCTCCTCCTGGGCCACCTCCTCTTCCATCATTGCCCTAAGTGTTTTCTCAAGGAGACATAGAAGTGGTATTGTAACGCTGATAACGGCGTCATCGCAAATGGCCATGTTGGTGGAGTACTCGAAACAGCGCAACAGGGCACACAGGTCTCGCATGGAGGCCCAGTCATTGGTTGTGAAATGGTGCTGTTCCGCAGTGCGACTGACCCGTGCGTGCTGCAGCTGAAACTCCACTATGGCCTGCTGCTGCTCGCACAGTCTGTCTAGCATATGCAAGGTGGAGTTCCACCTGGTGGGCACGTCGCATATGAGGCGGTGAGCGGGAAGGCCGAAGTTACGCTGTAGCGGACACAGGCGAGCAGCGGCAGAATGTGAATGCCGGAAGCGCGCACAGACGGCCCGCACTTTATGCAGCAGCTCTGACATGTCGGGGTAGTTGTGAATGAACTCCTGCACCACCAAATTCAGCACATGCGCCAGGCAAGGGAT
Organism: Bufo gargarizans; assembly: GCF_014858855.1. Lineage (NCBI taxonomy): Eukaryota > Metazoa > Chordata > Amphibia > Anura > Bufonidae > Bufo > Bufo gargarizans. The sequence continues at coordinate 120,582 of NW_025334772.1, read as the reverse complement.
GTGCGTCAAACCGGGTAGTCCCAGAGCTGCAACGAGATTTCGCCCATTATCGCACACCACCAGGCCGGGCTTGAGGCTCACCGGCAGCAACCACTCGTCGGTCTGTTGTTCAATACCCCGCCACAACTCCTGTGCAGTGTGGGACCTGTCCCCCAAACATATGAGTTTCAGAATGGCCTGCTTACGTTTACCCCGGGCTGTGCTGAAGTTGTTAGTGAAGGTGTGTGGCTGACTGGATGAGCATTTGGAAGAAGAGGAGGAGGAAGCCGAGGAGGAGGTTACAGGAGGCAAAGAATGTTGCCCTGCGATCCGTGACGGCGGAAGGACGTGCGCCAAACAGCTCTCCGCCTGGGGCCCAGCCGCCACTACATTTAGCCAGTGTGCAGTTAGGGAGATATAGCATCCCTGGCCATGCTTACTGGTCCACGTATCTCTGGTTAGGTGGACCTTGCCACAGATGGCGTTGCGCAGTGCACACTTGATTTTATCGGATACTTGGTTGTGCAGGGAAGGCACGGCTCTCTTGGAGAAGTAGTGGCGGCTGGGAACAACATTCTGTGGACAGCAAGCGACATGAGCTGTTTGTGTCCACCAGCCTGAGTGACAGCATTTAATAGGCCAGTAGTTTAGAAATGCTATCATTCAGGGCCAGGGATTGAGGGTGGCTAGGTGGGAATTTACGCTTTCTCTCAAATGTTTGTGAGATGGAGAGCTGAATGCTGCCGTGTGACATGGTTGAGATGCTTGGTGACGGAGGTGGTGGTGTTGGTGGTACATCCTCTGTTTGCTAAGCGGCAGGTGCCAACGTTCCTCCAGAGGCAGAGGAAGAGGCCGAGGCGGCAGCAGCAGAAGAGGTAGCAGGGGGAGTCTGAGTGAGTTCCTTGTTTTTAAGGTGTTTACTCCACTGCAGTTCATGCTTTGCATGCAGGTGCCTGGTCATGCAGGTTGTGCTAAGGTTCAGAACGTTAATGCCTCACTTCAGGCTCTGATGGCACAGCGTGCAAACCACTCGGGTCTTGTCATCAGCACATTGTTTGAAGAACTGCCACGCCAGGGAACTCCTTGAAGCTGCCTTTGGGGTGCTCGGTCCAAGATGTCGGCGGTCAGTAGCAGGCGGAGTCTCTTGGCGGCGAGTGTTCTGCTTTTGCCCACTGCTCCCTCTTTTGCTACGCTGTTGGCTCGGTCTCACCACTGCCTCTTCCTCCAAATTGAAGTGGCACGACCTTCATTCCATGTGGGGTCTAGGACCTCATCGTCCCCTGCATTGTCTTCCGCCCAGTCTTCCTCCCTGACCTCCTGTTCAGTCTGCACACTGCAGAAAGACGCAGCAGTGTGCACCTGTGTTTCGTCATCATCAGAGACATGCTGAGGTGGTATTCCCATGTCCTCATCATCAGGAAACATAAGTGGTTGTGCGTCAGTGCATTCTTTGTCTTCCATTGCTGCGGAAGGGCTAGGTGGATGCCCTTGGGAAACCCTGCCAGCGGAGTCTTCAAACAGCATAAGAGACTGCTGCATAACTTGAGGCTCAGACAGTTTCCCTGGTATGCATGGGGGTGATGTGACAGACTGATGGGCTTGGTTTTCAGGCGCCATCTGTGAGCCTTCTGCAGAAGACTGGGTGGGAGATAATGTGAACGTGCTGGATCCAATGTCGGCCACCCAATTGACTAATTCCTGTACCTGCTCAGGCCTTACCATCCTTAGAACTGCATTGGGCCCCACCAAATATCACTGTAAACTCTGGCGTCTACTGGGACCTGAGGTAGTTGGTACACTAGGACGTGTGGCTGTGGCAGAATGGCCATGTCCTCTCCCAGAACCAGAGGGTCCACTAACACCACCACGACCATGTCTGCATCTGCGTCCCTTACTAGATGTTTTCCTCATTGTTACCGTTCACAACAATAGGAAAAAAATGATTTGGCCCAATGTATTGAATTCAAATTCAGGCCTTTTTTTACAGACACCTAACACTATCTGGCTATCTATTTAGGTACCGTATTACACTAATACAGGCACAGCAGTAACCACAGATTTAGCTGAATATAAATTTGAGGCCTATTATTTAGGCGCTCGGTGACAGGTATAGGTTTACTGACAGAATTAGACTTGGATATGCACAGTAGCGTGTGTGTGAAGTTATTGAGGATGACCCTATCAGCACCTTCAATCTAATATACCCTTTTATGGATAGTTTTAAACTTGGCCTGCTACAGTGGGAAATCACTGATTTAGGGTACTGCTATTTTGGCAATTGTATTTCACCCCTTAATAAAATAGTAAGCACAGCCAAGCTCTGATATAGGATATAGCAACAAAAAAAAAACCACTATTGGTTAAATGCACTTGGTGGCAGCTTGTGCTGGCGCACCACAAGACACAAAATGGCCGCCGATCACCCCAGAAAAAAGTGACAGAAAAACACTCTGGGCAGCCTAAAAACAGTGAGCATTTAAATAGCAGAGGTTGAATGATTCACAGCTGTAGATCGATCACTTAAGTGTTTTGGAAGAGTAAATCACTGCCTAACCTCGCCCTAACAGCAGCAGCTGCATCCTCTCCCTACACTGATCCGAGCAGAGTGACGGGCGGCGCTACGTGACTCCAGCTTAAATAGAGGCTGGGTCACATGCTGCACAACTGTATGTTGGTTTCACTAATAGGGAGGTAAATTTCAAATTCCTATCGTTGGAGTTTATATGTAGTGATGTCGCGAACATAAAATTTTCCGTTCTCGAATGGCGAACGCGAAAATCTGCAAATGTTCGTGATCGTGCGAACCGGGCGAACCGCAATAGACTTTAATAGGCAGGTGAATTTTAAAACCCACAGGTACTCTTTCTGGCCACAATAGTGATGGAAAAGTTGTTTCAAGGGGACTAACACCTGGACTGTGTTAGGAGGGGGATCCATGGCAAAACTCCCATGGAAAATTACGTAGTTGACGCAGAGTGTGGTAAGTTGAAATTGCAATGCGATTTATAGAACTTGAATTAATTGCATTGCGATTTCAACTTTCTCAAATCCGACAGTAGCATGGAGTCGTTCCCATGGTGATGGGGACGCTCCATGAGCAAGCAAGTCGGCAGAAGTTCTAAGTTGAAATCGCAATTCGATTTATAGAACTCGATTACATGCTGCAGTGTCTCCACAACGACCGCCGAGTTGCCCACATTCTAACTTGTGCTGATTACTGGGTGGTCACGCTGCTGTATTCCCGTTACAAGAACAACTTACCGTCCTTAATTCCATCACTGGAGCGTGATCGTAAGATGCGCGAGTTTAAGTACACGCTGGTAGACGCGATGCTGGTGGCATTCCCACCGGACAGCGGAGGTACAGTGGAAGCACAAGGGGAAGGCAGAGGAGGAGAAAGAGGTCACCAACGCAGCTGGAGCACCACCAGCACCTCAGAAGGCAGGGTTAGCATGGCCGAAATGTAGAAAAGCTTTGTCAGCATGCCACAACAACGAGCACCACCAGCTGATATGGAATGTCTTAGCAGGGGGCAGCATTTCAGCAACATACTGGAGCAGTATGTGTGCACACGCCTACACGTACTGACTGATGGGTCTGCCCTCTTCAGCTTCTGGGTCTCCAAATTGGGCACATGGCCTGAGCTTGTCCTTTACTCCTTGGAGGTGCTGGCCTGCCCTGCAGCCAGTGTATTGTCTGAACGTTTGTTTAGCACGGCTGGAGGGGGTTATCACATGTTATATTTCCTGTTTTGGGGTGTACCCTAATTTAAATTTTATTTTATTTTATTAAAACCCAAAAACAGTGTAGGCTACCTCCTCCTCCTCCTCCACCGCCACTTCCACCTACACCACCACATCCACTGCCTACTCAACCTCCTACTCCATATGGACCTCGTCCTCCTCGATCAAGATTATTATTTTTTTTACGTATTTTATGTTATTTGAAGTCATTTCCCTATCCGCATTTGTTTGCAGAGCACTTGTCATGCTCTTAATTTGCTGGCATTTGCAGCCCTCTAGCCCTTTCCATGTCATTTTTAGAGCCATGTTAGTGCTCAAAAGTTCGGGTCCCAATTGACTTAAATGGGGTTCGGGTTCTGGATCAAGTTCGGGTCCCAAACTCGAACATTTTTGTAAAGTTTGGTCGAACCTGAACATCCAAGTGTCCGCTCAACTCTACCGAGTAGGTGATTTTGCCCCCAACAGTCCGCACTGACTGACTGTTATATCTGTAAAGAATAGATCAAGGCAACTGGACTTACTGTAGATTTCTTCAAAATGTTTCACTCGTTATTCCAAAAAGCTTTCTCAATTCTGAGTGACTGTACAAGAATTCTCTGGGAATAAAAATGTAAGTGAATCAACTTCTGGTAATTATACCCAGCATGGGGTCAGAGGTCAATATACCCAGCATGGGGTCAAAGGTGTTTATTCCATTATTCTAATTAGGGTCAGTAGGTGATAATGCCCTCCCAGACTGCTACCTCTGCTGCCTCTGTGAACCCCTGCACCACTACTTCCCGGGCAGGCAGGCTGCTGCAAAGCACTTTTGGCTCCCGACCTCCCACTGCTGCCACCCTGCTGACTCCCAAGGTCAGGGGGCTAGTTGCCACCCTCTTCTCCTGATGATGATGAAGCCCCTTCTGCATTCGTCTCCCAAGTGCGAGCGGCTTCATCATTATCGAGTATTGTCTGCACATTACTGATGTCTGAAGGTCTCTGGGTCCTGACCACTCACAACAGCACCTCCCACTCCACTCTCCTCATCACTACTTGCCCACCTAGCGGCGGAAGTCTCCTCCAGATCTTGGCTGTGCAGAAGCTGCTTAATGTCATCTAGTTGCTCGTTCTCGCTGTATAGTGGAGCTGAGTCCACAGCATACAATACTTCTGTGGGTGAGGGAACAGCAAAGGACAGACGCAGTTTGAGGACAGGTGAGGCCACAGGGCCTGCTCTTGGGTCATGCCAACTAAGGGTAGTGTCTGACGAACCCACCAACTGTCAGCTGGGGGTGTCTGATGTCACTCGGGATGAAGTGGATGACCAAGTTAACCAATCAAGAGCCGCTGGGTTACTGGTCAAGACACGAGTGCTAGATGACCCTGGGAGCTCAGGCCTCTCGCTGCAACTCCTGCTTTCACGCCCCCTTACACTGCTGCGACCTCTACCTGCGCAATAAATATTTAGGCCTCTGCCACTCCTCTGTGCATGGCCTGGCACTTCTCTGTCTAACATACTTTTTGCTGAACTAAATAAATTATAATCAAATTAAAACACCCCTAAAGGCAACAAATATGTTTCTCTTTTTGTACTGAAATAGGCCAGTAAACGCTTTTATTGCAAATAACTGCAAAAGTGAACTGTGTATATATTTATCTTTTTGTACTGAAATGGGCCAGAAAACGCTTTTAGTGCAAATAACTGCAAAAGTGAACTGTATATATATATATATATATATATATATATATATATATATTTGCACATAAATTGGCCAGTAAACGCTTTTACTGCAAATAACTGAAAAAGTGAACTGCGTAAATATTTCTCTTTTTGTACTGAAATATGCCAGAAAACGCTTTTAGCGCAAATCACAACAAAAGTGAACTGCGTATATATTTATCTTTTTGTACTGAAGTAGGCCAATAAACACTCTCTCTACATGTACTGCAGAAGTGAAATGTGTATATATTTTTCTTTCTGTGCTGAAATAGACCACTAAATGCTTTCGCCGCAAATAACTGCAACTGTGAAGTGCGTATATATTTTGAATAGGCCACTAAAAGCTTTTCAACATAGCACTCACTTGCACCCCAATAACAACAATTTGCTGGAATGCCAGAGCTGTATAATGGCCATTTGGATCCCCAAATAATCTATTCCTGCAGTTGTAAATTGCTTTTCTAGCACTGTCCCTAGCTCCTTCTGACGTCTCTCCCTGCACTAAGATGCTGTGAAGTGATTCCCCCCTATCCTTTCCATGCACTTATAAATAATTTTTTCAGTTTTTGTTTTTCACAATGAGGCTTTTCCAATTGCTGCACTCAGAACGCTTTGAAAATCTAAGATGGCCATCGGATTTATAGAGCTGTGACATAACAGGGCTGGCTGGCTGCTGATTGGCTGCCTGCATGCATTTAAAACTGGGTGATCCCACCTTCCCAGACTTCCTTTCTCCATGTCCTCACACGTTCACCCGCCATTTTAGGAAAAATGTGTTTCGTTACCACGAAGCGCAAGGAAATTTGCATTCGTTGTGATTAAAAATTTTCCTGAAATTCTGATCGAATTCCACTTAATCAGCTTCGATTCGCTCATCTTTAGTCATGACAACTACTATAAATGGACATTTCTGCCAAATTTACAATAGTAAAATATAATCATTTCTTGATTGCAGATATGGAAACATGCTTAGTGTGTCCTAACGATCACTGGTCAAATGGAAGAAGAGATTCCTGCGTTCCAAGACCGATTGAATTCCTGTCTTATGGAGACACACTGGGGTCATCTCTAGTTATTATAAATCTTACATTTTGCCTTGTGACTATAGTTGTGTTGGGGATATTTATAAAAAATAAAGATTCTCCAATTGTGAAAGCCAATAACCAGAATCTTAGTTTCATACTTCTCCTCTCACTCATCTTCTCATTTTTATGTCCTCTCTTATTCATTGGACGTCCCTCAGATATATCATGTCTCCTCCGACAAGTGACTTTTGGAATCATTTTTAGCCTTGCAGTTTCTTCGGTCTTAGCTAAAACAGTGACTGTAGTCTTGGCTTTTCAAGCCATTAAACCAGGCAGGACACTGAGGCAGTGGATGAAGAGACACCTCTCCACATCCGTACTTGTTATAGGTTCATCTGGAGAAGTTTTGATCTGTGTCCTCTGGTTGTTTTATTCTCCACCATTCCCAGATTATAACACTGGAATAGAGGTTGGAAAGATAATCTTACAATGTATTGAGGGATCTGCCATTTTTTTCTACTTGTCCATCGGCTACATTGGATTTCTGGCAATTATGAGCTTTATTGTTGCTTTCTTGGCCAGAAGACTTCCAAAAACCTTCAATGAGGCTCAGTACATCACCTTCAGCATGCTGGTGTTCTGCAGTGTGTGGATCTCCTTCATCCCGGCCTACCTCAGCACCAAGGGGAAGTACATGGTGGCTGTGGAAGTTTTTGCCATCTCTTCTTCCAGTGCTGGACTTCTGGGCTGTATCTTCATTCCCAAATGTTACATTATCCTACTGAGACCAGAACTCAACACAAAGTCCAATATAAGGGTCATAAGAAAACATTGTACAGGAGAATTTTGATTTGTGTTTCCATATACAATTGTAGCTGAGCTAAACTTGACTCTGATAACACATGGCACAGTCTTATCTTGGTTTTCTCGTGACAAAAGCCATTTAAATCCATTGAAAAGTTAGTTACCTTTTTCTTCCTATTCTTTACTTAATGCGTTAACCATCAAGTTTAGCTCGGCTGCATCTGTATTTATTACTCTATTAAATTTGTATTATTTAGTTATATCTCTACTCTCGTATCGTTCTGCATCTTCCTCAATCAGTTTTTTTTTATTAACTGTTTCTAAAACTATCAAATATAAATAACCTATTTTCTCCATGATAGCAGAGTTTGCAAGGTTTTAATAAAAAAACATTACAAACTTTACATTGCTTCAAATTTGAATCTTGGAATTGTGAACTTTACCTGTTTGCATTGAACTTGTGTCCTATTGTGGTCTTATCTGAAGAAATGTTCACCTACAGGAGTCTCCAGCTTTATTTTATTTTGTGGCTTTGCAGATTAATCTTAGATGATGGTTTCTGATTAGTTTCTCGAGCGCTGATTCTTTCAGGTCGCCTTGTACGCGGTAACGTTATAGTCCAAGAAATGCGGCACAGCAATAACTTATTTCAATGCACAGTGAGAGTAAAATCATGACTCACGAGCACGAGGAAGGTCACAGTTCTGTCTTTTTCTTAATCTGGTTTTGGTAATTTCCTATATTCAGTCTTTAGTTACATACAGCATACAGAGAACGCCAGGTTTCCTGCCCCATCCTCCTGACTAGAGATGAGCGAAGTTATGAAAAAATTGATTTGGCTGCTTTGATGAATTTCCCAAAGAAATTCAAATTGTGACAAATTACTTCTTCTTTGTTAATTCATCGATGTTCGCAGCATCTGAGATTAAAATGAAGATCTTTCAGGGACTAATCCAGTTAAAAAAGAATAAGCATACAGATGTGTCATTGCTAGCGCTGCTTTTCTTCGCATAACGTTACTAGTGAAGCACAAGTTCTCATCCTTCACTATGAACGAAACAACCACTGTAACTGCAATACACAACAAAGCCAATAGATGGCAGTGATAACCTAAACTAGGTAATTACACTACACAATACACTATGCCTAATCCTCCTCTGCAACCTTACCGGCTACCCTCATCCCTACCCTGTTATTCTTCTGATATCCTGAAAACTGAAAGAAAAAAAATTGCTTTGTTAAAAATTAAGGATGTAAAATGTAGGGTATAAATAGCTAATCGGCAGTACAGTTCCTGGTTACACAAGTGAACCAAAGTGAACCTAAGGGGAACAATCTACGGAGAGACCGGCTCTGTCTTTTCCGCTGCCGTTCTGTGCCTGCCCAATTCTAAACTATTATAGCACTTTCCCCTATATTTATTTTAAAGAAAAGGGGATGAAAGGGTTAATGTGCAGTCGGACTGGAGGTCAGGGTTAGGGTTACTTTCAGCAGGCGTGTCAATAACTTTCCGCTGTAACAATTGACACTGTAAAGGTAATATTTCTGGCAATTCCAGCAGCCTGTATCTATATACTGTATATATACTATACTGTACCAGTAGCAGTTAAGACAAAATGTGTCCATAAATCTCCACTGTGACAGCAGCATACTGTGTATGTTCAAATCTCTGTTATAGTAGTTATGTCAACATATATTGTAGGAGAGTCCTTGGGATAATAGTGGATGGACGATACGTTCCACCAGAGGTCCTGGCCCTGGTGTAGTAAGAACCAGATCATTGCGGTTACAGCGGCGAATGCTGCTGATGCAGCGTGTCCAGGCCAGTTCTTACTGGGAACAGGTAAAGAGCAGGGTGGGTGACCTGTTCCCCAAGGCCATCCCAGGTTTTTGGTGGAGCTGGGCCTTTGAAGAACCCAGCCTGCTGAAGATGGGGGGTGGGTGTGTGTCTTGCTGTGCTGGAGATTTTCACAGACAGAGTCAGTGCTGGTCAATGAGAGACTGGGTGCAGCACAAACTGAAGGATAGCCCTGGGACGTGTGGTGCTACTAGCCGAAGGGGCTCTTGCAGCACTCCAGACCTGCAGGGTATTGCGATTGTGAGGTCACGGTTTATGGGCAAGCGAGGGTTACTCACAGTTCTGTAAGAAAACCCTGGTCAGGCGTACAGCAGTGAAGGAGAGGCTGGCACAGGGGTCCTCTGGGGCACACTCTGTATTTTGGGACCAGGCCTGATGGTGGATGAGGTGCCCTGGATGTTGCAGGTGTTTAATGTGCCTAGGGCAAGGTCCCTTTAAGGTTCGTGATTCCAGTGACTGTAACGGTGGCACACCGGTTTCTAGCAGTAATAAGTGAGGAACACAGGTTGCGGTGAACCAAACTTTTCTTTACTAGTAACAGTTCAACTTTGTACAGTTAGTTGTCAATACAGTTCCATATAGCAGGTTCCCTTCACAAGCAGGCTTTCACAAATAATGGCAGGTACACTGTTCTTTGCAAGATACTCAGAGGGTAAACAACAACACACTCAGATCAGGCTGTACCTTCTCCTCAGAAATAGTGTACACTGTTCCTTAGAACTCCTGTCTGATTCTATCCCAAGGCCCGGATGCCCTAATACTGGCTTTATCCTTGGTAGAAATCTTCCTCCCGTATTTATCCTTGCTTCACATTTATAATCCTTCTGCCCTTCAGCTTACTTGTTTTAGCTGGAAACACTGGCTCTGCTTGGCTTGTGGGGAACTGCAGGTTTCTCCCAGGAGGCAAACTCTTCTCATGGGGTGACTCTTCTGAGCTAACTCTGGCTCTTTATCCTCAGGCAGGCTAGGATCCTTCCACTAGCCTCCTGGTAGCAACTAGAAGCCTGGACTGTCTAGCTGCATGTCAGGAGGAGGCCCTCAGCTTGTCTCTGGCTGGTGCCCTCTCACTTCTGTCTCCACAGACTCCTGACTACAGACTAACTCCTCCCTGTCTGGGCCTGAACATTTATACTAGGGGCTCTCTATCTCCCTCTAGTGTCTAGGATGCTGCACTACACCCTAATAGGCCTGCAATACATATCACAGGGGAACAATACATATAAAAGCATATAGAAAATACATTAAAATGAACGGTTAAATTTACTGCCACTGTCCCTTAGAAGTAGGAGTATCACGTGGCCCAATTGACCCTTGTGTAGTGCCCACCTTTACCTAGTGGGACACTACACTCTGGCCTGAGGGAGACAAAGGGAGGTAGCCTAGAAGCCTGCAGGACCGGTGTGGTCTGTCCAGAAACAAGGTGACTCAAACCTGCTGTTTATTTGCTATGGAAGGACTTTTGTTCTATGCACGATGTGGATATGCACCTGTGTGGTCTGCACATTGCCTGTCACGCCTTTGGTGTGAATAAAGTCACAGTGTATCACAAATAGTGATGTCCCAAACTATTCGCCAGCGAACAGTTCACGGCGAACATGGCTTGTTCGCCGCGGCGGGCGAACATATGTGATGTTCGGTCCGCCCCCTATACATCATCATTGAGCAAACTTTGACCCTGTACCTCACAGTCAGCAGACACATTCCAGCCAATCAGCAGCAGACCCTCCCTCCCAGACCCTCCCACCTCCAGGACAGCATCCATTTTAGATTCATTCGGAAGCTGCATTCTTAGTGAGAGGAGGCAAGTGATGGCGATTAAAATAGAGAAAGGCGCTCATAGGGTGAGTATGTTCAAAACAGAAAAAAACTACTATAGGATGTATTATGCTCACCTATTGGGGTTGCACCAGTTTGGGTGCAACCGCAAGGAAGACTGAATAACAGGGAATTTCAACGGTTGGTGCAGCCTAGATTCGTCCGGTCGCCTTGGGCAGGAGCCACCCTGCCACTCGGGTAACGGTAGAAGAAACGAGACGATGAACTTTAAGTCCAACGTATGGACCTTAAACGGCGCACTCACACAACCGATCGTAGACAGTATTAGGGTATCAGCTATTTTTTTGCTTTATTCATAGACAACGCGTTTCGGGGTACTAGGGACCCCTTTATCAAGTCTAAAAGGTAAGGTTAAAATAAGGGGGGAGAAGCAAATATATGGAAAGACATAATACAGATGTATCCGTCAATAGGGAAGTAATAGTATAAAAATAAATAGAAAATGATAGAAAATACGTATATGTATATAAAGACATGTATATATCAGACGGGGAAATGATCAATAAAAATATGTACACATAAAATTTATAAAGGGTATTACATATACATGGAGGCATGTAGTTTAAAACAACAAAAAAATAAATAAAAAATATACATATATATATAAAAGAAAAAATATATATAATCTAATCACTACTGTCGCATTTATTTTGAAAAAATAGTAGTTTTGAAAAAACAGCAGTGAATGAATGTCCACTGTTTAAGTGAAGGCCACTATATTGTGCTAGGCCATTAACCACAAGGACCAAGGTAGGAATATATATATGTTCTCTCAAATTAGGAGCAGAATATGGCTGGAAGGTCTAAGTGTATGTTCTAAAGACTGTTGTGGAAGATAAGGTTACTAGCAAAAGGAATAATGGACTCTGATGTAGAAGTATTAACATACCTGGATCGGATCAGCAGAGCGGTGCTGCTGCTGAATCCGGGAAGCACGAGGAGGACGCTGACCTGCTGTGGCGCGCGCACTGCTGGGGGTTAAGAGGTGGCTGCGCTTGTATGGGAGGGCCTGACTTCCTTCATTGGAGGTGCGTCCGTGGGGGGCGGGGCCGGGGGCGGAGTCGGGGCGGAGTAACCAGCGGCGCACGGAGAGATGAATGGGGGATAGAACAGAGCGGGCAGAGAGAGGGATCGGGGTACGGATGGTGTCAATTAAAAAACTGAAGCTGAGGTGGGGACGTGTGTATGAAAGCAAGTCTGATATTAAGTCGATCGTGGTGGCTGTGGGGTTATTTGAGCAAGGCAGGTTATTGGCAAGGGGGAGAGAAGGGAAGGAATTAAAGGGATATATACCCTGCAGGGAAAAAATGGATATTGATGTAGGTGTATGATGGGTGGGCTGGGGATGGCATATAATTAAACTCACTGAGTGTTGAATAGAAGGAGGGAGGGGGAAGGGGGACACAATGTGACATGGGAACAAGAGGATGAACCGGAAAGATACATGTGAAGAAATGTTGGAACTAAATGAGGGGGATAGATATAATGGGGGGCACTGGGATATACGGGATAGTATAATGTAAGTCGCGCCAATTATATATACAGTTGCAAGAAAAAGTATGTGAACCCTTTGGAATGATATGGATTTCTGCACAAATTGGTCATAAAATGTGATCTGATCTTCATCTAAGTCACAACAATAGACAATCACAGTCTGCTTAAACTAATAGCACACAAATAATTAAATGTTACCATGTTTTTTTGAACACACCATGCAAACATTCACAGTGCAGGTGGAAAAAGTATGTGAACCCCTAGACTAATGACATCTCCAAGAGCTAATTGAAGTGAGGTGTCAGCCAACTGGAGTCCAATCAATGAGATGAGATTGGAGGTGTTGGTTAAAGCTGCCCTGCCCTATAAAAAAACACACACCAGTTCTGGGTTTGCTTTTCACAAGAAGCATTGCCTGATGTGAATGATGCCTCACACAAAAGAGCTCTCAGAAGACCTACGATTAAGAATTGTTGACTTGCATAAAGCTGGAAAGGGTTATAAAAGTATCTCCAAGAGCCTTGCTGTTCATCAGTCCACGGTAAGACAAATTGTCTATAAATGGAGAAAGTTCAGCACTGCTGCTACTCTCCCTAGGAATGACTGTCCTGTAAAGATGACTGCAAGAGCACAGCGCAGGCTGCTCAATGAGGTGAAGAAGAAGTCTAGAGTGTCAGCTAAAGACTTACAAAAGTCTCTGGCATATGCTAACATCCCTGTTAGCGAATCTATGATACAAGAGCACATGGATGTTCCACAGCAGTACTGGCAAAATATTCTGTGGACAGATGAAACCAAAGTTGAGTTGTTTGGAAGAAACACACAACACTATGTGTGGAGAAAAAGAGGCACAGCACACCAACATCAAAACCTCATCCCAACTGTGAAGTATGGTGGTGGGGGCATCATGGTTTGGGGCTGATTTGCTGTGTCAGGGCCTAGAGGGATTACTATCATCGAAGGAAAAATGAATTCCCAAGTTTATCAAGAAATTTTGCAGGAGAACTTAAGGCCATCTGTCCACCAGCTGAAGCTCAACAGAAGATGGGTGTTGCAACAGGACAATGACCCAAAGCATAGAAGTAAATCAACAACAGAATGGCTTAAACAGAAGAAAATACACCTTCTGGAGTGGCCCAGTCAGAGTCCTGACCTCAACCCGAGGGAGATGCTGTGGCATGACCTCAAGAAAGTGATTCACACCAGACATCCCAAGAATATTGCTGAACTGAAACAGTTCTGTAAAGAGGAATGGTCAAGAATTACTCCTGACCGTTGTGCACGTCTGATCTGCAACTGCAGGAAATGTTTGGTTGAAGTTATTGCTGCCTAAGGAGGTTCAACCAGTTATTAAATCCAAGGGTTCACATACTTTTTCCACCTGCACTGTGAATGTTTACATGGTGCGTTCAATAAAAACATGGTAACATTTAATTCTTTGTGTGTTATTAGTTTAGGCAGACTGTGATTGTCTATTGTTGTGACTTAGATGAGGATCAGATCACATTTTATGACCAATTTGTGCAGAAATCCATATCATTCCAAAGGGTTCACATACTTTTTCTTGCAACTGTAGATACATTAAAGTTCACCGTCTCGTTTCTTCTAGTGAGAGGAGGGACAGTGCTGCTGCTGCTGATCTAATAGGGAAAGCATTAGCTAGGGCAGTGTTCTGAACTTCTGTGTCCACAGACTCGTCTGCTGTAAGGACAGCGTCCTGACAGCACCCCAAAAAGCCCTTTTTAGGGCTGGTACATTAGTCAGCTTTATATATATAGAAAAAAATAACTAACAGCACCACCTTTGAAGCAATAGCTTGTGGGTGCAAAGTCCAAGTACGGCAACTGGATCTTACCCCTTTCAATATAATAAAAAATTGGACTGCACCCCAAACGGTTCCTTGTAGTAAAACGAGTGAAGTTTATTCACACATGTGATGGCAGCAAAATATATATATATATATATATATATATTAAGGCTGTTAACAGCCTGCATTTGTGGGAGGGGCGTCTGGCTATTTATCCCCCTACCTGCCACTCAGCCAGGCGCCCGAGCCTCACGCTTCCTGAGGCATCACGCTCCGTTCCTCTCTGACCCGAGACCTCCCTTCCGGTTCTGCACCCACGCACCGCCGGCGTCTGAAATCTTCGCTCTCTCCTCCGGTCTTCAGGTAATCGAGGCGCAGCTGGCGCCGTCCCAGCTGTGCCTCACGTCTGGGCTCATGCCCCCTGGTGGTTCAAATTAAGTGCCGCTCTCCCCAGTGCCGCTCAGTGCCGATCGCTGGATTCCGGCTGCAGGGCCGGCAAGCTGCGTCCCGGTCCACTATTTTTCCGGTCACGTGCTGAGCAACTGGGGTGCTGAGGAGCTTCAATTGGGAAGTCAGTGTCGTCCTCACATTTTCGCCACCCACACACCCTCTCATCTTTTTGTTTGATGTCAGCTCAAGTGATTCAGGCGTTGTTCTGGCTCTGTGATGCGGGCAGCACGCCCACTGGGGGGGGGGGGCGCAGTTTTATAAAAAAAAAAAAGAAGAGGGGTTGATAATAAAAATTCCTTCTTAGGGGGGGGGGAGGAACGATTCTTCACAGTCACACCGCCTTCATCTCTGCATCAGCATCACATTGCCAGAATTTGCGCCGTGAAGTTGGTGATACATTACTTTTCAATTCAGCAGTTTTATCTCACGCTGCTTCCGTCTCCATCACTTGTCTCTGGATCGCCCAGCTTGTCAGTGTCCCTGGATCGCCCAGGTTGTCAGTGTCCCTGGATCGCCCAAGTTGTCAGTGTCCCTGGATCACCCAGGTTGTCAGTGTCCCTGGATCGCCCAGGTTGTCAGCGTCCCTGGATCGCCCAGGTTGTCAGCGTCCCTGGATCGCCCAGGTTGTCAGTGTCCCTGGATCGCCCAGGTTGTCAGTGTCCCTGGATCGCCCAGGTTGTCAGTGTCCCTGGATCGCCCAGGTGGTCAGCGTCCCTGGATCGCGCAGGTGGTCAGCGTCCCTGGATCGCCCAGGTGGTCAGCGTCCCTGGATCGCCCAGGTGGTCAGCATCCCTGGATCGCCCAAGTTGTCAGCGTTCCTGGATCGCCCAGGTTGTCAGTGTCCAGGTTGGGCCCTTCACTAGCCTGATTTTGAAAGCGGCCATGTATCTCACCTTTTATGGATTCCTCCGGCCCGGTGAGGTTCTGGCGGGTCCAAATCGCCATAACCATCCTCTGAAGCAGCATCTGTTATGGGGCCAGGGCCATTACACTCCCCTGCTACCTTCCACCAAAACCATTCAGACGGGACCCCCTTCCGAGGTTAAATTCTATCCCACGTTGAACGATTGGTGCCCAGTTCAGGTGCTGCATCAACTGCTAGCCCTCATCCAAGGTTCATCACCAGATAGCCCGCTCCTGCAACACGCAGGCAAGCCTCTCAGCACCTCTCAGTTTATATCTTTCATCCGTGCCCTCGCCCAGGGTCTAGGCTATGACCCCAAGGTAATTTCGGGCCACTCATGTCGCATAGGGGCAGCCTCCGCTGCTTCTCGGCATCAGGTGCCAGCTCATGTCATCCGGTCCATGGGGCGGTGGCGGTCCTCCTGCTTTACCAGGTATATACCCAATCCTTGAGAAAGGTTCTGTGAGAGAACCGAAACGTTGTCAATTTTCTAAAATGTGTGAATAAACTGCACATTTTTTACTTGAAGGAGTGCTGCGGACTTTCTTTGTTGTTTATCCGTCCTGTATCGAGGGACCACCGCGGGCACCATACAACCATTTACTGCATGTGAAGGAGTGCTGCCTAACCTTTTCTATGGATCTATATATATATATATATATATTAACCAAATAATCCAGCGGGAGCACCATCCAGGAGACAGGTGCAATGTCCAACATAGGGTAACGGCAATACCCAGTAATATAAAAAGCAAAAAAGTAGGACTGCACTCCTGAGTTGTAGTGAAATCAAAAAAACTTTTATTCACCCATAATGTGGCAAACGTTTCGGCTCACGCTTGAGGAAGGCTCTTGTGAGCCGAAACGTCGCAAGTTTGCCACATTATGGGTGAATAAAAGTTTTTTTGATTTCACTACAACTCAGGAGTGCAGTCCTACTTTTTCGCTCTATATATATATATATATACAGTCATGTGAAAAAATTAGGACACCCTTTGAAAGCATGTGGTTTTTTGTAACATTTTTAATAAAAGGTTATTTCATCTCCGTTTCAACAATACAGAGAGATTAAAGTAATCCAACTAAACAAAGAAAACTGAAGAAAAGTCTTTTCAAGATCTTCTGTAAATGTCATTCTACAAAAATGCCTATTCTAACTGAGGAAAAAGATAGGACACCCTCACATGTATTCCCTCTTAAATTGGCTCAGATCTCACACAGGTATATCACACCAGGTGCACATAATTAGTAGATCGTTACTCTGCATGTTGAATGAGGCTTGCCCTATTTAAACCTCAGACATTTAGTTTGGTGTGCTCCTGACTGTTGAAGTGAGAGTGAGCACCATGGTGAGAGCAAAAGAGCTGTCAGAGGACTTCAGAAAAAAGATTGTAGCAGCCTATGAGTCTGGGAAGGGATTTAAAAAGATCTCAAAAGATTTTGAAATCAGCCATTCCACTGTCCGGAAGATAGTCTACAAGTGGAGGGCTTTCAAAACAACTGCCAACATGCCCAGGACTGGTCGCCCCAGCAAGTTCACCCCAAGAGATGACCGCAAGATGCTAAAAGAGGTCTCCAAAAACCCTAAAGTGTCATCTCGAGAACTACAGCAGGCTCTGGCTACTGTTGATGTAGAAGTACATGCCTCTACAATCAGAAAGAGACTGTACAAGTTTAACTTGCATGGGAGGTGTGCAAGGAGGAAACCTTTGCTTTCCAAGAAAAACATCGAGGCCAGACTGACATTTGCCAGAGATAAAGTTGACAAAGACCAGGACTTCTGGAATAATGTTCTTTGGACAGATGAGTCCAAAATTGAATTATTTGGACACAACAGCAGAGGACATGTTTGGCGTAAACCAAACACAGCATTCCAAGAAAAGAACCTCATACCAACTGTGAAGCATGGAGGTGGAAGTGTCATGGTTTGGGGCTGCTTTGCTGCAGCAGGACCTGGTCAGCTCACCATCATAGAATCCACGATGAATTCTACTGTGTATCAGAAGGTGCTTGAAGAACATGTGAGACCATCAGTTAGAAAATTAAAGCTGAAGCGGAACTGGACCATGCAACATGACAATGACCCAAAACATACTAGTAAATCACCCAAAGATTGGCTGAAAAAGAAGAAATGGAGAGTCCTGAAATGGCCAAGTCAAAGTCCAGATTTGAATCCCATTGAGATGCTGTGGGGTGACTTGAAAAGGGCTGTACGTGCAAGAAACCCCTCAAACATCTCACAGCTGAAAAAGTTCTGCATTGAGGAGTGGGGTAAAATTTCCTCAGACCGATGTCGAAGACTGGTAGATGGCTACAAGAACCGTCTCACTGCAGTTATTTCAGCCAAAGGAGGTAACACTCGCTATTAGGGGCAAGGGTGTCCTATCTTTTTCCTCAGTTAGAATAGGCATTTTTGTAGAATGACATTTACAGAAGATCTTGAAAAGACTTTTCTTCAGTTTTCTTTGTTTAGTCGGATTACTTTAATCTCTCTGTATTGTTGAAACGGAGATGAAATAACCTTTTATTAAAAATGTTACAAAAAACCACATGCTTTCAAAGGGTGTCCTAATTTTTTCACATGACTGTATGTTGCAGTTGCCTGCCCGTGTGTGAGAGGCTGCAGGCTCACCGACAGTACTGTGTGCACACCATTCATACAGGGTGTCACAGACAGTACCTTGCAGATAAAAAAATAAGTACATTTATTATTTATCTGTGATATAATCGCAGTTGCAAGCCAGTGAGTGTCTGGCCCACAGACTGTACTGTGGCCACTGGCTAGGCCACCTGTCACGGCCACGGTTATGGTCGAGACTCCTCAACCGCATGCGGTTGCCTGCGGTTTGGTTTTGGTGTTCAATCACAGGTGAGGGCCGCTGGTGTGTGGCCTCACTTGTGGTTGCCGCGGGCAACTAGTTCATGTCATGCGGTTGCACCTAACCACCTTCATGTTGGGTGTTGTGTTTGTTTGTCTGGTGTGCACTGCGTTTTGTGTTGTGTGTGCACTAGGACTCTTCCCTTCACTGTGGCTGCCCGTGGCAACATTTGGTTGGATGTGTACAGTGTCCCGGCTTTCGGGCTGACTCCCAGGACATGGTTGCCACCCATGTCGTTGCCTGCGGCAAAAGCCACAGTGTGATCTTGGTTTGGACACTTCCCCTTTAAGTGGTGTTTTCCCTTCCCTGGTGTTGGAAGGGTTAACTCCCTTTCTGTGTGTGTGAGACACTGGGTTTGTCTGTGTGGGTGTGGCCACTTAGGCCTATAAAGCCTCTGTGTTTGGCATGTCTCAGTGAGTTGCTTCAGCCATGCTTAGCTGGAGCAGTCTCCTGTGCATTCCATCTGCCAGTGGGGGCCACCCTTGTGGTCATAAACTATCTGTGACTCTTAAGTTTATGTTGATGTCCATTTGATGTTTTCCTTTGTTATGCAATGCACCTATGGATCTGAGTTCCTGTGTGTTTGTGTGTGTACTGTGTCCATTTGTGTTTGGGTGTGGACACTTGCTGTCTTGCTCGGGATCCAGTCTGAGTGTCTGTGGCAGGTAGGTGTGGAAGTGCTTTTCAGCCTCCTGCCATATCCATAGGCTGTTTATGTTCCTTTCCCTGCAGCTTGTCCAGTGAGACTCCTGTTCATTCGTGTCCAGAAGGAACAGGTCGTCTTATCCTGTTCCTTGTTCCAGGGCAATCCTGAGAGCTAGTAGGGACCCCAAGGTATCCGGTGTATGAGTCCTCCCACCTTCAGGGTTGACTCATATGGATAGGAGTCAGGGTCAGTTTAGGGACGCGATAGGAGCTGACCTGCTCCCTAATACTGACCACAAAAAATTCATTTTATAAAAAAAATATATATATTTTTGTGGACATACTGTCACGGCTGAGGATGGGGAAAAACCCTCAGCCGTGCGATGCCAGAAGATGTTACGCGCTGCTTGACCAGGACGACAAACCGTTACAGGGTGTAACTCATACCGTTACACAATGTCACGCACAAATCCCAATACCTTGCAGATAATAAACAAATTCAATGTATTATTTATCTGTGATATAATCGCAGTTGCAAGCCAGTGAGTGTCTGGCCTGCAGACTGTACTGTGCCCACTGGCCAGGCCACCACTCATAGCATTACAGGGTGTCACTCACAATACCTTGCAGATAAAAAAAAGTAAAATTATTTTTTCACTGTGATATAATCGCAGTTGCAAGCCAGTGTGTGTCAGTCCCACACAGACTATACTGTTCCCACTGCCCACCACTTATATAGGGTGGCACAGTACCTTGCACGCATAGTACCACTTAAAAAAAAAAAATGACAGGCAGAGGCAGGCCACCCCGCAGGGGCCGTCGTGGTCGTGGTGCAGTGATTTCCACTGGCCCTGGAATAATGCCCAGTGTTCAAAGGCCACGTACCCTGAACCCAAAAAATTCTGAGAACATAGTTGACTGGTTTACACAGGACACCCAATCTTCAACAGCTTCCACTAAGAACCTTGACGCACCATCCTCCTCCAGCTCAGCTTTGGTCACCTGCTCTCAAGTTACCACTTTCCCGCCCGCCGCCACCTTCACCACTACCACCACAGCCACCACAGCCGCTTCACTTGATCCGTCAGAGGAGTTATTTACACATCAGTTGGATGAAATTAGTGATGAGCAACCATTATTGCCAGAGGATGTAGATAACAGGGATATGTCTCAGTCAGGCACCATTACACAGATGGACGTACGGTGTGATGATGATGATGATGATGATGATGTTGTACCCGCTGCTTCCTTTGCTGAGGTGTCAGATACAAGTGAAGCGGTTGATGATGACGATGTGTCCGTGGATGCCACGTGGGTGCCTGCTCGAAGAGAAGAAGAAGAGGGGGAAAGTTCAGAAGCTGAGACAGAGAGAAGAAGGAGACGAGTTGGAAGCAGGGGGAGATTGTCGCAAGGAGCTAGCAGCACAGTCAGACAGCATGTATCGGCACCCGGGGTCAGCCAGACAGCACGCCAATCAACGCATGCTGTTGCCACCACCAGAATGCCGTCATTGCAAAGCTCAGCAGTGTGGAATTTTTTTTTTGTGTGTCTGCCTCTGATAACAGCAATGCCATTTGCAACCTGTGCCAAAAGAAACTGAGTCGTAGGAAGTCCAACACCCACCTCGGTACAACTGCTTTGCGAAGGCACATGATCTCACATTACAAACGCCAATGGGATCAACACATGAGTACAAGCAGCACACAAACTCAAAGCCACCATCCTCCTCCTGGTCCAGCATCTTCAGCTACGTCAACCACTGCTGTCCTCTTTGCCCCCTCTCAACCACCCACCACTCCGCCTCTCACCTTCAGCAGTACCATTTCATCTGCCCACAGTCAGGTGTCTGTCAAGGAAATGTTTGAGCGTAAGAAGCCAATGTCAGAGTCACCCCCTTGCCCGGCGTCTGACAGCTGGCTTGACGGAACTCTTAGCCTGCCAGCTTTTACCATACCAGCTGGTGGAGTCTGAGGCCTTAAAAAAATTTTTCGCTATTGGGACACCACGGTGGAAGGTACCCGGACAATTTTTTTTTTCAAAAAAGACAATCCCAAACCTCTACTAGTTATTGAAAAGGAAGTCATGGCATCTCTGGCATACAGTGTTGGCGCAAGGGTCCATCTGACCACTGATACCTGGTCTGCAAAGCACGGTCAGGGCTTGTATATCACGTACACTGCGCATTGGGTCAACCTGCTGATGGCTGCAAATCATGGAATGTGTGGCTCTGCAGCGGAGTTGGTGACACCGCCACGACTTGCAGGCAGGCCAACTGCTACCTCCTCTACTCCATCCTCATCGATAACCTTCTCGGCTGAGTCCTCTTCTGCTGCGGCGTCTGGCTGCACATCAACTAAATCCCCCCAGCTCCCCAGGGGCTATTCCACATCCCGGATACAACAGTGTCACGCTGTCTTGGGGTTGACTTGCCTGAAAGCAGAGAGCCACACCGGACCAGCACTCCTGTCCGCCCTGAACGCACAGATGGATCAGAGGCTGACCCCGCACCAACTGGAGATCGGCAAAGTGGTGTGTGACAATGGAAGCAATTTATTGGCGGCATTGAATTTGGGCAAGTTGTCACATGTGCCGTGCATGGCACATGTGTCGAATCTCATCGCACAATGCTTTGTGTCTAAGTACCCAGGCTTACAGGACGTCCTCAAGCAGGCCAGGAAGGTGTGTGGCCATTTCAGGCGTTCCTACACGGCCATGGCGCACTTTTCAGACATTCAGCACCGAAACAACATGCCATTGAAGCGCTTGATTTGCGACAGCCCGACACGTTGGAATTCAACACTCCTAATGTTCGACCGCCTGCTCCAACAAGAAAAAGCCGTCAACGAGTATTTGTATGACCGGGGTGCTAGGAAAGCCTCTGCGGAGCTGGGGATTTTTTTGCCACGTTACTGGACGCTCATGCGCAATGCCTGTAGGCTCATGCGTCCTTTTGAGGAGGTGACAAACCTAGCAAGTCGCACCGAAGGCACCATCAGCGACATCATCCCATTTGTTTTCTTCCTGGAGCGTGCCCTGCGAAGAGTGCTGGATCAGGCTGTAGATGAGCGTGAAGAGGAAGAGTTGTGGTCACCATCACCACCAGAAACAGCCTTATCACCCTTGCTTGCCAGACCTGCGGCAACGCTGGAAGAGGAGTATGAGGAAGAGGAGTCAGAGGAGGAATGTGGCTTTGAGGAGGAGGAAGACCAACCACAGCAGGCATCCCAGGGTGCTCGTTGTTGTCACCTATCTGGGACCCGTGGTGTTGTACGTGGCTGGGGGGAAGAACAGACCGTCAATGACATCAGTGTTGATTACCTCACCTTCATTAAGATGAATGAGGCATGGATCCCGAAGGGACTGACAGTGGGGATACGTTTGACTAACAAAAGGGCTGATGACATACCTTGGCCTCAAAATGGTCCCCACGCTGCTGTATTTAATGTCTACATACCGGATGACTTTCGTGAATTCTCTGCCACCAACTAGGGTTTCAAGCTGCAATATTTTAGTCACCTTTCTGCCTGGAAAACATAAATTTTTCCGGCCGCTGCTACTGCAGCGGCTGCAACAAAACCTAGTTTTTCAGGCATGTGTACATGCCTAATTTTTCTGGCCTCTGGTGCTGCACTGTGGCTGCAAAAACAAACAAAAAAAAAAAGCACATACATGTGTCAATTTCCCTTTGTGATCAGTACCTTGTTGTGGTGCCCCAACTTGGGAGTAAGAGGACCGACCAAGCTGCTTTTTCCATCTCCCGCTTCCTAAAATCAATTCAGTTTGGTCTATCAGAGTTTGGTCTGTCACTGTGAAGGCAGTCGAAGGTACCCGGCCTAAATTTTTTTTCACAAAAGGCAATCCCTGATATGGGACGTAACAGGGATTAAACTGATGAGAAGAGAACTACAGAAAATACCACTCATATTGAGTGTGACAGTAAATTGCACGGTGCAGACGCAGTGACCGTGGATTAAAACAAAGGGGAGGGAGCCAGCGTTTTTTTAACCATCTCCCCATTCGAAAAATCAATTCAATTCACCTTTCGGGGATCCTTGGTGTTGTACGTGGCTGGGTGGAGGAAGAAACCTTCAATGACATCCACGGGACATATCTAGCTTGGTATCCAACCTTGTGCAAACGGGGAGTTTGCAGTTGGGCAAATGGACTGTTTGCGGTTGTTTGTGGTGCATTAAAAAAGGAGTCTGTCAATGTCTGTGATGCGGGCGTAACCCTTACACTACCTGATCGATACAACATCATACCTGATCGTATACACACACTGGATGTTTTAAACCACGTTGTTCAAAAAAAAATTGGGATTAAAATCCAACTCTGCGTCAACTATGTCATTTTCCATTGGAGTTTTGCCATGGATCCCCCTCCGGCATGCCACAGTCCAGGTGTTGGTCCCCTTGAAACAACTTTTCCATCACTACTGTGGCTAGAAAGAGTCCCTGTAGGTTTTAAAATTCGCCTGCCTATTGAAGTCTATGGCGGTTCGCCCGGTTCGCCTGTTTGCGAACATTTGCAAAAATGTGCGCTGGCCATTCGCAAATGGAAAATTTTATGTTTGCGACATCTCTAATCACAAGGACTGTCTGTGATCGCATCAATACTGCCGCTGCTACCGTAGCCTACCACGATTACATCCCCACAGTATTTACAAATCTCTGCGCTTTAAGGGGGTTAAAGAGCCATATACCTATTTTATTGCTGTTTACTTCACTATAATTATGGAAATATAATATATTGTAAAAAGTCTACCTGCCAAATTACATGAATAACATGAAGATATAACTGCGCTTGGTCTCGAGTTACTATGTAGAACTAAATAGATATCACAGCCACAA
This sequence comes from Bufo gargarizans, assembly GCF_014858855.1. Classification (NCBI taxonomy): domain Eukaryota; kingdom Metazoa; phylum Chordata; class Amphibia; order Anura; family Bufonidae; genus Bufo; species Bufo gargarizans. The sequence goes on along the minus strand of NW_025334772.1, from coordinate 96,610 downwards.
CTCCATATCTTGCAACAGCAATTTAGATGATGCTGTAGATAATGCTGGAGTGGCCGGAGGTCGAGGTGTATGGGCGTCGGGCACTTACCCCTCCCCCGCTCACTGCAGCGCTGAGCAGACTGACCCTACAGTAGTAGAGGCTTTGAGTGTCGCTGATGTCTATGTCTGCTGCCATAACCCTGCTTCTTCCCATAATATTCCCATTCTTACAGCGGGTAGAAGTTATCAGATGTGGCACAGTCAGGGTTTTCAGGTACAGATTGGGCTGCATATAATGGAATAATATATAGAGTTTAGCCTTTACTTTGGATGAAATTGTTGCACTTTACATTTGCTCTTATCTGCGTTATATAAATAACATCTATAGATGAATGAGAAATATAGTTTTTGTGCTCAATAACCTCCCCCCTTTCTCACACTATGATAATGATACAATTATAAGCACAAAGCAGTGAAATAATAGAGGCCGGACAGAAGGGTCATCGGTTCTTGTAAAGAGTCCAATTACAGTAAAATACAACGTTTGCTGCCCCAACCAGCCTCCTGGTTATACATGTATTCTATGGTAATGGCAGCGGCTTACTTCCTACTGTAGTCCCTTGCCGGCTTCCCTGTGAGGAATATGGATTAATATTTACTGTCGGACATGTCCTCACACCCCCATTTGCTGACAGATAGCAGAGGTAGTGAACTCCACAGGAGGGCCCTGCTTCAAAGCCCCAGCCCTGATTGTCATTTGCTTCACCTTTTGGCATGTTCATCAGCGTAGTCAGACCACACATGGAGTACTGACATAGCAGAGCTGGAGAGGGTCCAGAGGAGGGCAACTAAAGTAATAACTGGAATGGGGCAACTACAGTACCCTGAAAGTTGATCAAAATTAGGGTTATTTACTTTAGAAAAAAGACGACTGAGGGGAGATCTAATTAATATGTATAAATATATCAGGGGTCTATTTATCCCCGGGACTGGGACTGTGACGAGGGGACATCCTCTGCGTCTGGAGGAAAGAAGGTTTGTACACAAACATAGAAGAGGATTCTTTACGGTAAGAGCAGTGAGACTATGGAACTCTCTGCCTGAGGAGGTGGTGATGGTGAGTACAATAAAGGAATTCAAGAGGGGCCTGGATGTATTTCTGGAGTGTAATAATATTACAGGATATAGCTACTAGAGAGGGGTCATTGATCCAGGGAGTTATTCTGATTGCCTGATTGGAGTCGGGAAGGAATTTTTATTCCCCTAAAGTGAGGAAAATTGGCTTCTACCTCACAGGTTTTTTTTGCCTTCCTCTGGATCAACTTGCAGGATAACAGGCCGAACTGGATGGACAAATGTCTTTTTTCAGACTAATGTACTATGTTACTATGTTATATGCAAAATAAGTCCCCCCCCATCTGATTGTTAGCTGGCAAGGAAGAAAGCCCCCGGGGTCCAGGCTTCAATGATGCCCCAGGTGGAGAAGGTCACACCTCAATCAACCAGTTTGGAGGCAAGCTAAATCCTGCAGGAAAACCCCCCAGCAGGAGGTATCAGCCCTCGCCAGGATCAAGGATGTTGGCACCTACATTTCATAAGGAATTATGAATCGCCCGGCCATCGCAGGCGCAAACCGGATACATACGGATGGAGTAGAGGTAACACTGAGATTTCTAATCTAAGCAAACACCTTCAATTGCTTTTCAATGGCTTTTGTCTGAAGATAACGCGTTGAGTTAAGAAATTTGAGTTAAGAGCTGGAGTGCTACTCTGCTCCATCTGTATTTGTGTCCCGGTGGCCACGATGTACGTGCCCATGGGCTTTGTTTGATGGGGCATGCCAGGGAAAGGAGATATCCATATCTCCCCACAGAAACCAAATACTGGTACCATGTTTGGACTCTAGTTGTAGCCGGAATCCAGGCGGATCAATTGGGCCCGGAACCATCTTCCTGCGACATTCTGGTCTGGGGCTATGAGCCCTACCCATAGGCGGGGGGAGGGGAGCGGCCGGCTGCAGGTCATAAGCCCATGGAAGCCAGAGGGCGGTGTCTTTTCTCGTGAAATGTGTTTGGAGAGACCTGGAAACCGCTGACATCACCGCCCCCACGTGACTGAAGCTATGGACTATTCCACCATCATAGAGCTTTCATCTACCTGGTTCCTGACTTTTGCTCTGCTTAACCCTGTTGTCCCCATATGACCTGTATCTGTGACCTCCGACCACGGTGTATATTCTCTGTGTATACTGTGTTATATCTAGTGCGCCCTTACGGCGATTAAATATATAATTTCATCTTGTGCTGTCTTGTATCTCGATCACGAATCCCCACGTCCATGTTTCGGCCTACTTATAAGCTACCGCGGGTTGGTTTCTCACCCTATATAATCCCGTTAACGGACCGGGCTTATATCAAACGAGAAGCTGGTGGCAGATTATCTGAGCTGAGACCGCGCTGTTTTCCCTGCGGCCGTGACCAGGCTCTCAGCTTGTCGCCTCTCTGTGCCGGCGTGGACAGGAGGAGTCTGTGTAAACTGCACCAGGCTGACCCTGCTCCTCTGGAGGGCGTAACGTCACGTTTATGGTAACCCGTGACCATACCGCGCCTTGTGAGCTCGACGTAGGCGACGTCATGCGGGCACGAGGTGTGGCATTCGTCACATTCCCCAGCACAAGTGATTCCTTTACAAGCAATGAATAGAACTGCCGGACTCTGATGACACTCAAGCAGCAACATGAAATATATACAGAACATATATATCTATAAATCTCATAAAATGTACACTTTATTTATATGTTAGAGCATCAGGCTCTCCGGATAAAATGTCCTGTAACTAGGCCGACTGTCGGTATACAGCGGCAGGGTGTGTCAGTGTACACCGGATACACACATTATAGGGCGAATGGAAATCAGAGCTTCTGTTTAGCTATTGTCCCGATTACACACTACCCCATCCCCCGCTGAGGAAAGTGCAGCAGGACGCCCGCTGTTCAAATTTTCCATAGAATAAAAATAGTTATTTTGTAAAATTGTTAACGTTAAAAAACTATATATTTAATGTAAATACATTTTTGTTATAATATAAAAAATAATATATATATTTTTTCGCTTTATCTCCGGTGAGAAGACGTTCCTGCCGATGCTCTCTTCTGAGTCCGCAGGTCCGGACCGTCTATAAATGATGTAGTATTGGATGATCTGGTCCCGACATAAAGCAGAGTAATCACAGAGCACTGCGGAGGAGGAGGCTGCTGGGTCCTAGTGCAGAGGGATTTACCTGGGTGTAGAATTACTCTAGAAGACCCCGGCCAGGGCGGTCACACTCCAGACCATTTCTAAGATGGGACCCAGGGTCAAAACAAAACAGAAACTTCCTGTGCCTGTTTATTCTTTTATATAAAAAATAACCTTTATTTACTGTAAATCTAAATAAAATGTCCAAGAACAAGTAACATCTTTGTGATTAGGTGCAGGAAAACCTGCCCATGTAAAACCCAGGAGTACAGTAGTATAGTAATAGGTCAATACAGCAGCAGCGTAAGGTGTAACGTGCACCAACAGTGACAGGTAAACATATAATGTATATGATCCACATCTGACAAACCCTTCCCTGCTCCATCTCCCGCACTCTGCTCTGCTGCATGTACACCATACCTCCCGTCTCTGACAATCCCAGCTCAGCTACATCTGGAAACCTGAACAGCTAGGTCCTATAGCGGCAGCTCTGCTGCCATTCAAACAGTTCTGTGTTACATCTGACAAACTCAGCCCCACTGTACCTGAAAGCCCTGACTATGCTACATTATACCATTAGCATAGGATTGTCCCCTAGGAGAACGGCTATCTGCCACATTACAGGAATGCGGAGGATGCGGGCGGGAGAAATGATAAAAGGCTTCCCTGAATACAAAGTGCCGGCTATGCTGCGATGCGCCGATACAGTAGATGCTGTTGTCAGATCCTGTATCCGCTGTAGCAGCAGTGTGAACCCAGGGCTGGGCGCAGAGATGTTCCCGACACCAGACAGTTACAGCCTCCTGGCAGGCTCCACCGATGTCACCTCCACAGAGCGAGGGGCCCCATTCGATCCAGCGCTCCCCGAGTATCTTCCCTTCTCTTCCAGCTTTGGGTGATAACATTAGCTATAGTGGGAATGTCCAGTATATATAGGTACAGTATATACAGGTACAGTATATATAGAGAGGTGACTGCCTATCCTGTATAAAGGTGCTGGCTGGGAGGTGCATCAATATCAGATGTAGCAGGGCTGAGTTTGTCAGATGTGGCAATAATAAAGATGAGTTTCTGTCAGATACAGTACAACTCGGATGGTTTGAAGATGGGAGGTGAATAGGACAGATGTAGCAGTGCTGAATTTTTAAGATGCTGAAAGGCAGACTATGTCAGCTGTGTAGAGCAGAGTTTGTCATTAATGGCAGAGATGTTTTACAGTGTAGATCCAGGAAAAGTAAATCAGCTTTTCAGAAGAGCAGAGCTCAATATGTCAGATGGAGAAGAGCTGGGTTTACCAGCCGTAGGTGAGATAAATGTGCAATTTATAGCAGACATTGAGCTAAATTTGTCAGATGTAGCAGAGCTGAGATTGCCAGCTATAGGATGAATTAGTACAGTAGAACTGAGTTAGTCAGAAGAGCAGAGCTAATTGTCTTATGTAGTAGAGCTGGGTTTGCAAAATGTAACATGATATACAGCAATGTCATGTTTTACAGTAGTAGAATTGCTGTTGTCATATGTAGCAGTGCTGAGAATGAGTGACATAATGATAAGCGCCTGTGAAGGTTCTCGTTTATCCAGGTCATGGTATATCTGTAAAGAATAAATCAAGGCAACTGGACGTACTGTAGATTTCTTGAAAACATTTCACTCGTTCTTCCAACAAGCTTTCTCAATTCTGAGTCACTGTACAAAAATTCTGGGAATAAATATGTAACTGAATCCACATCTGGTAATTATACCCAGCATTGGGTCAAAGATGTTTATTTCATTATCCTAATTGGAGTAGGTAGGTGATAAAGACTTTCCAGAAAAAGGTGTCAAGACAGCATTGTATGTGGCAGACAATAGATGTCTAACCCCCCGCCTCTATTCAAGCTTGGCTTCTCCATTTTTAGGTAGATGGCCTCCTTCACGCCTCATTTGTACCAACACGCCTCGTTTGTAACAACAAGATGGACAACATTGTGTACGCAGTCCAGTGCAATGAAGAATGCTCAGAACTGTATATCGGCGAAACAAAACAACAACTACATCAGCGTATGGCCCAGCATAGAAGAGCCAAAACCTCTGGTCAAGATTCAGCCATGTACTTACATCTAAAAGGAACAGGTCACACCTTTGAAGACAGTCAAGTACGTGTTTTGGATAAGGAGGTCGATTCGTACAAACGAGGCGTGAAGGAGGCCATCTACGCAAAAATGGAGAAGCCAAGCTTGAATAGAGGCAGGGGGGGGGGGGGGGTTAGACATCTATTGTCTGCCACATACAATGCTGTCTTGACACCTTTTCTGGGAAGTCTTTATCACCTACTGACTCCAATTAGGATAATGGAATAAACACCTTTGACCCAATGCTGGGTATAATTACCAGATGTGGATTCAGTTACATATTTATTCCCAGAATTTTTGTACAGTCACTCAGAATTGAGAAAGCTCGTTGGAAGAACGAGTGAAACATTTTCAAGAAATCTACAGTACGTCCAGTTGCTTGAGGCTGACTGGCGCAAACCACTCATCGGTCTGTTGTTCAAGGCCCGTCCACAGCGCCTGCGCGGTGTGGGGTTTGTCCCACAAACAGATAAGTTTTTAAACTGCCTGCTGTCGTTTACCCCTGGCTGTGCTGAAGTTGGTGGTGAAGGTGTTACACTGACCGGATGAGGAGGCATTAGAGGATGAGGAAGCGGAGTAGGAGGAGGAAGTAACAGGAGGCAAACTGAAGCGCCCTGCAATCCTCGTGGTGGAAGAACATGCGGCAAACTGCTATCCGCCTCAGGCCCAGCCGCCACTGCATTTACCCAGTGTGCTGTTATGGAGATATAACATCCCTGACAGTGCCTACTGGTCCACATCTCCGTAGGGAGGTGCACCTTGCCACAGATGGCGTTCCGCAGTGCACACCAGATTTTGTTCCCCACTTGGTTGTGCAGGAAATGGATGGCTCGCCTTGAAAAGTAGTAGCGGCTGGGCACAACGTACTGTGGGACAGTAACCGCCATAAGGCATTTCAAACTATCCGTCTCCACCAGATGGAATCACAGCATTTCAAAGGCCAGTAATTTTGAAATGCTGGCATTCAGGGCCAGGGATCGTAGGTTGGTAGGGGGTACTTCCTCTTCCGCTCCAGTGTTTGGGAGATGGAGAGCTGAACGCTTCCGTGGGACATTGTGGAGATGCTTGTTTACCTAGATGGTGGTGTTGCTGGCAGATCCTCTGTTTGCGGGGTGGCAGGTGACACTGTCACTCCAGAGGTGGATGAAGAGGCCGAGACTGCAGAAGAAGAGGAAGCAGGAGGAGCCAGCAATCTTAATTGGTTTTTGAGGTGTCTACTCCACTGCAGCTCGTTCTTTGCACTTAGATGCCTGGTCATGCAGGTTGTGCTCAGGTTGAGAACGTTTATGCCTCGCTTCGGGCTCTGATTGCACAGCGTGCAAACCACTGGTGTCTTGTCGTCAGCACATTGTCTGAAGAACTACCACGCCAGGGAACTCCTTGGAGCTGGCTTTGGTGTGCTCGGTCCATTGCTGCGGTGGGCAGTAGCAGGCGTACTGTCTAGGGGACGGCCGCTCCGCTTTTGCACCCTGCTCCCTCTTCTGCTGTGCTGGTAGCTCTGTGCGACCACCGCCTCTTCCTCCGAACTACACAGGTCACTCACATGACCTTGATTCCATGTGGGGTTGAGGACCTCATCGTCCTCCGCATCATCTTCTACCCAGTCTTCACCCCTGCCCTCCTTGTCGGTCTGCACACTCAGAATTGAGAAAGCTCGTTGGAAGAACGAGTGAAACATTTTCAAGAAATCTACAGTACGTCCAGTTGCCTTAATTTATTCTTTACAGATATAATGAGAAGTGCACATGAAGCGTGTGGATGGTCACGCCTGGGGATGGCGGCCGGGCTCCCGCCTGTCTATGAACTGACCCGCTCTGTTTATTATGTCTACTGCTTTCATCTTAATTAATACTTGTGATATCACCGATTAAACGTATAATACCTGAAACAGCATTTATGAACGTGTATAACTAGACTAGATCGGACACATGGATGTTCGGGTTCGACGGGTTCGGCCAAACTTCACAAAAAAGTTTGAGTTCGGGTTCGAGTTCGGGACCCGAACTTGACCCCAAACCTGAACCCCATTGAAGTCAATGGGGACCCGAACTTTTGAGCACTAAAATGGCTCTAAAAAAGTTATGGAAAGGGATAGAGGGTTGCAAATGGCATCAAAATGTGGTTAAGAGCATGGCAAGTGCTTTGCAAACAAATGTGGATAGGGAAATGACTTGAAATAACAAAAAATACATAAAAATGGAAAAAAATCTCGCTCTAGGAGAACGAGGTCCATATAGAGTAGCAGGATGAGGAGGCGGTGGATGTGGCAGTGTAGGTGGAAATAGAGGTGGAGGAGGAGGAGGTAGTCTACACTGGTTTTTGGTTTTAAATTTATTTACATTTTTTAAAATTAGGGTACACCCCAAAACATTGGGAAATAGAACCTGTGATAACCCCCTCCAGTCGTGCTAAACACACGTTCAGACAATACACCGGCTGCAGGGCAGGCCAGCACCTCCAAGGCATAAAGGGCAAGCTCAGGCCATGTGCACAATTTGGAGACCCAGAATTGCAGGGGCTGACCCCTGTCAGTCAGTTTGTGTAGACGTGTGCAAACATACTGCCCCACCATGTCACACGTCCCCATGATGTTCACGATCCAATTGGATATCTGCTCTATCAAATTTCAATGTTCTTTTCTGCACCTACCATGGTGATCACGGGTGGCGGGGAATCAGGGTTCCAGGCCGGAGAGGGAGCGTGAAAAAGAGAGACCACATCCAAGGGAGGTTAATGGATAAAATTTTATTGTGATTGAGCGAAAATGTGGGAAAAGTTATTAAAGCAAAAGGATCGAAGAAAAGGGCCAATTAAAGACGAATTTTAGAAATGTAAGTCCCTGTCACCTAAGCAGAGATGTAGATTTTCATCGCCAGAAATGGGTTAATGTCAGCCACCAACGGAACAGATTATTTTTACAAATTTCTGTCCCTGTCACCTATGCAGAGCAGGGGTTTATTCATGTCAAAAATGGTAAAATGTCAACCCAAGAATGTAACTGAAAAATTTGTGAAATTTATTAACCTGTCTACTAGGTAGAGCAGGGGTCTATGACAGCCAAGTATTGGTTAATTTAACCCGAAAATGTAACAGACAAATTAGTGATTTTGTTTTTACCTGTCTACTAAGTATAGCAGTAGTATATCACACCCAAAAAATTTTAAATTTCACCCGAAAATGTAACAGACAAATTAGTGAAATGACATAACATAAAATAAAATACATACAAATAAAAAAAATAAAGAACTTGATTTATGAGATGGAGGTCCATATGGCGTAGGAGTTTGAGGAGGCAGTGGACATAGCGGAGTAGGTGGAAGCGGCGGTTGAGAAGGACGAGCTAGCCAACACTGGTTTTTGGTTTTAATTTAATTTTTTTATTTTTTATTAGGGTACACTCCAAAAGAGTGTGAAATATCCAAAATACAAGAATGAACAATTGTGCTGTAGTATAACAATGGCTGGTTAGTGCCGGTATACATGTCTATTATGCACAAGGTACGGACAAGTCCTGTGGGATCCATGCTTGGGTAATTTTAATGAACATGAGCTCGTCCACATTGGCTGTGGACAGGCGGCTGCACTTGTCTGTGATAACGCCCCCTGCCATGCTAAACACACGTTCAGATAATACACTGTCTGCACGCCAGACCAGCACCTCCAAGGTGTAAAGGGCAAGCTTGGGCCATGTGCCCAATTTGGAGACCCAGAAGTTGAAGGGGGCAGACCTGTCATTCAGTACGTCTAGGAGTGTCCACCATGTAGGTGAAATGCTGCCTCCTGCTAAGACGTTCCATACCAGCTGGTGGTGCTGGTTGTTGTGGCGTGCTGACAAAGCTTTTTCACATTTCGGCCATGCTAACCCTGCTTTCTGAGGTGCTGGCGGTGGCCCAGCTGCATTGGCGACCTCTTCCTCCTCCTCTCCATTGGCCTTGTGCTTCCACTGTGCCCTCGCTGTCAGGTAGGAGCGCCAACAACAGCGCGTCTACCAGCGTGCGCTTGTACTCGTACATCTTACGATCACACTCCAGTGAATTAAGGACGGTACATTGGATCCAGCAGCGTGGCCACCCAGTAATTAGCACAAGTTAGAAAGTGGGCAACTCGGCGGTCGTTGCGGAGACACTGCAGCATGTAATCGTTCATGTGTGCCAGGCTGCCCAGAGGCAACGAAAAGCTGTCCTCTGTGGAAGGTGTATCGTCTGTGTCCTCTGTGTCCCCCCAGCCACACACCAGTGATGGCCATGAGCTGGTCTGGGTGCCACCCTGCTGTAAACAAGGTTCCTCCTCCTCCATCTCCTCCTCCTTATCTACCGCCTTGTCATCCTCCAGAACTGTGCCCTGGCTGGACATTTGTGTACCTGGCATTTGTGGGTGCAGGAACCCCCACTCGGAGACACTTGTGAATGACTGGCCGGAAACACTACAAAGTGATACCTCTTCCTCCTCCTCCTCCTCCTCCTGTACCACATCCTCCTACATCATAGCCAGCAGCGTTTTTTCAAGGAGGCATAGAAATGGGATAGTAACGCTGAGAATGGCGTTATCGGCACTGGCCATGTTGGTGGACTACTCAAAACAGACAACAAGGAACACAGGTCTCACATGGAGGCCCAGTCATTGTTGGGGAAGTGGTGCTGTTCCGCAGAGCGACTCACCCGTGCGTGCTGCAGCTGAAACTCCACTATCGCCTGCTGCTGCTTGCACAGTCTGGCTAGCATGTGCAAGGTGGAGTTCCACCTTGTGGGCACGTCACATATGAGGTAATGAGCGGGAAGGCCGAATTTACGCTGCAGCACTGACAGGCGAGCAGCAGCAGACTGAAAATGGCAAAAGCGTGGACAGACGGCCCACACTTTCTGCAGCAGCTCTGACATATCGATGTATTTTTAAGGAACCTCTGCACCACCAAATTCAGCACATGCGCCAGGCAAGGGTTGTGCGTCAAACCGGCTAGTCCCAGAGCTGCTACAAGATTTTGCCCATTATCGCACACCACCAGGCTGGGCTTGAGGATCACTGGCGCAAACCACTCATCGGTCTGTTGTTCAAGGCCCGTCCACAGCGCCTGCGCGGTGTGGGGTTTGTCCCACAAACAGATAAGTTTTTAAACTGCCTGCTGTCGTTTACCCCTGGCTGTGCTGAAGTTGGTGGTGAAGGTGTTACACTGACCGGATGAGGAGGCATTAGAGGATGAGGAAGCGGAGTAGGAGGAGGAAGTAACAGGAGGCAAACTGAAGCGCCCTGCAATCCTCGTGGTGGAAGAACATGCGGCAAACTGCTATCCGCCTCAGGCCCAGCCGCCACTGCATTTACCCAGTGTGCTGTTATGGAGATATAACATCCCTGACAGTGCCTACTGGTCCACATCTCCGTAGGGAGGTGCACCTTGCCACAGATGGCGTTCCGCAGTGCACACCAGATTTTGTTCCCCACTTGGTTGTGCAGGAAATGGATGGCTCGCCTTGAAAAGTAGTAGCGGCTGGGCACAACGTACTGTGGGACAGTAACCGCCATAAGGCATTTCAAACTATCCGTCTCCACCAGATGGAATCACAGCATTTCAAAGGCCAGTAATTTTGAAATGCTGGCATTCAGGGCCAGGGATCGTAGGTTGGTAGGGGGTACTTCCTCTTCCGCTCCAGTGTTTGGGAGATGGAGAGCTGAACGCTTCCGTGGGACATTGTGGAGATGCTTGTTTACCTAGATGGTGGTGTTGCTGGCAGATCCTCTGTTTGCGGGGTGGCAGGTGACACTGTCACTCCAGAGGTGGATGAAGAGGCCGAGACTGCAGAAGAAGAGGAAGCAGGAGGAGCCAGCAATCTTAATTGGTTTTTGAGGTGTCTACTCCACTGCAGCTCGTTCTTTGCACTTAGATGCCTGGTCATGCAGGTTGTGCTCAGGTTGAGAACGTTTATGCCTCGCTTCGGGCTCTGATTGCACAGCGTGCAAACCACTGGTGTCTTGTCGTCAGCACATTGTCTGAAGAACTGCCACGCCAGGGAACTCCTTGGAGCTGGCTTTGGTGTGCTCGGTCCATTGCTGCGGTGGGCAGTAGCAGGCGTACTGTCTAGGGGACGGCCGCTCCGCTTTTGCACCCTGCTCCCTCTTCTGCTGTGCTGGTAGCTCTGTGCGACCACCGCCTCTTCCTCCGAACTACACAGGTCACTCACATGACCTTGATTCCATGTGGGGTTGAGGACCTCATCGTCCTCCGCATCATCTTCTACCCAGTCTTCACCCCTGCCCTCCTTGTCGGTCTGCACATTTTTGAAAGCCACAGCAGTTGGCACCTGTGTATCGTCATCATCCGAGACGTGCTCCGATGGTACTCCCATGTACTCATCTTGAAACATAAGTGGTTGGGCATCGGTGCAATCTCTTCCACTTCTGGAGCAGGGCTAGGTGGATAGGTGGATAGGTTGATGACCCTGGGAAACCCTGCTAACAGAGTCCTCATATTTCTCAAATTTAGGATCTTTCCCTAAATGGGTGTTTTATTAATAGCAGAATAGAACCAAAGTATCTAAAGTGTGTATCTCACACGTACTGATCCAGACTAGGCCATAATTAAAGATTTTTGCCCCAAATTAGTGTTTCTCTAATAGAAGAATAGAACCACAGTATCTATAGTGTGTATCTCACACGTACAGATGCAGAGTAGGCCTCAATTAAAGATTTTTGCCCAAATTGGTTGTTTTATTAATAGCAGAATAGAACCACAGTATGTAAAGGGTGTATGTCACACGTACAGATGCAAACTAGTCCACAATTAAACATTTTTACCCAAAATGGGTGTTTTATTAATAGCAGAATAGAACCACAGTATGTAAAGGGTGTATCTCACACATACAGATCCAGACTAGGCTGTGATCAAAGATTTTTGCACTAAAATAATGTTTTTCAAATAGCAGAATAGAACCACAGTATCTAAAGTGTGTATTTCACACGTACAGATGTAGACTAGGCCGCAATTAAAGAAGATTGTAAGGCAGCTCTCACCTGCAGTGGTAGAATCACCTGAGGTGCACGGATGCTGCCCCTGGGTGCGGTAAAAACCAAAGTAGAAAAGAAGAGAAAAATCCGGCCTGCTTCAGATGAAGTATAATAGCTTTTATTCCAGCAAAGTAAAATCCGTAAACAGGTGTACATGAAACAATCTACGCGTTTCAGACCTCTGAGGTATGTGGGTCCTTCCTCATGACAAACATGCATATGAAGTGGGAGCACCTCCTTATGTATCCCAAACTAGCCCCTGGTTGATGAGTATCACCTGGGAGGAGGAGACCTGAGAGGGCATTCCCATGCAAAATGACAAAAAACTGAAAACCCTTTATAACCAAAAGCAAAACAAACATGAGGAAAAAGACTGAGGTATAAAAATGTCACTAGAACAATGATCATCATAGTAAATAAATAAAAGTACAAAGAGAGCAATAATCATAAGGTCAATAAATGTATATAACAGAGAAAAACGCTGTGGTCTCATATCAATATTGTAAGATGAGATCATGGCGTTTATTCAGTCCATAGGGCTGACGAGATTCTAGCTGGAAGATCCAGAAGGCCTCCCTATTAAGGAGTTTCCTTCTATGTTCTCCGCCCCCTAGGTGGCAAAAAGACCCTTTCTATGCCCTTAACTTGTAGATGGGACATATCTCCTGCATGTGCAACTGCAAAATGTAGGCTGACTGCAGAGACATTCCGGTCTTTGTAATGTGGCACATCGGATATGTGTCTGCGGATCCGATTCTTTAACGGATTGGTGGTACAGCCCACATATAGCAAAGAACATATTGGGCATGTGATGAGATACACCACATGCTTGGTGTTACAATTGATATAAGATTGGATATTGTATACTTTTTCATTTTTCATAGATTTAAACGTTCTCTCAGTGGTCATGTGACGACAACAAATGCATTTTTTGTGTCCACACTTGAAATTGCCTTTATGTTGTAACCAAGTGGCTTGTGATTTTTTCCCTACTGAGAAAAAACTGGGGCTAATAATGTTGCCTAGGGTGGGTGCTCTTTTGGCTACGCACTTAATTCCGTTAGACACAATATCAGACCAATCGCCATCAAAGTTAAGTATATGGAAATTCTTGGCTGTATTGTGTGACGAAATAGGTTGCTTGTTGGCTGTGATTGGTATCCACTGTTTGCCTACGTGCCAAGGGCTGTCTGGGAAAGATGAGAGACTGTCTATCCATTTGTAGAGCCATTTTGGTGGCATGTTGTATGTCCTTACATGAATAGTCCCTGTGTAATAATCTTTCAGTTATGTTGGAAGCTTCTCTTTCAAATGCCCTCTGATCGGAACAATTCCGACTGGGAACGTATCAATTCACCCCTGGGGATACTGTGAATGGTATGGGAGGGATGGCATGACTGGGCCAATAGTATGGTATTCCCAGCAAGTTGTTTACGGTGGGTAAATGTATTAACTGTGTTAGTGGAAACCTCCCCCCTCAGGCACAGATCCAAAAACTGGATCTCAGTTTGATGGGTGTGAAAAACTAATTGTATGCAGTCCACCTTGGAATTAAAATATTCCATGAGCTCCGGTATGGACGCCACATCACCAGACCATACCATCAGCAGGTCATCAATGTAACGTCCATACCAGAGTAGGCGGTCCAGGAGTGGAAAGGTGTCGATGAGGAGAAAGTGTCCCTCCCACCATGCCATAAATATATTAGCAATGGAGGGAGAGAACTTGGCCCCCATGGACACCTCCGACACCTGGAGATAAAAATTCTCACATGTAGGTGATGTGTCCCATCTACAAGTTAAGGGCATAGAAAGGGTCTTTTTGCCACCTAGGGGGGGAGAACATAGAAGGAAACTCCTTAATAGGGAGGCCTTCTGGATCTTCCAGCTAGAATCTCGTCAGCCCTATGGACTGAATAAACGCCATGATCTCATCTTACAATATTGATATGAGACCACGGCGTTTTTCTCTGTTATATACATTTGTTGACCTTATGATTATTGCTCTCTTTGTACTTTTATTTATTTACTATGATGATCATTGTTCTAGTGACATTATTTATACCTCAGTCTTTTTCCTCAAGTTTGTTTTGCTTTTGGTTATAAAGGGTTTTCTGTTTTTTTGTCATTTTGCATGGGAATGCCCTCTCAGGTCTCCTCCTCCCAGGTGATACTCATCAACCAGGGGCTAGTTTGGGATACATAAGGAGGTGCTCCCACTTCATATGCATGTTTGTCATGAGGAAGGACCCACATACCTCAGAGGTCTGAAACGCGTAGATTGTTTCATGTACACCTGTTTACGGATTTTACTTCGCTGGAATAAAAGCTATTATACTTCATCTGAAGCAGGCCGCAAATAAAGGTTTTTGTCCAAATTGGTTGTTTTATTAATAGCAGAATAGAACCACAGTATGTAAAGTGTGTATCTCACATGTACAGATCCAGACTAGGCCCCAATTAAAGATTTTTGCAAAAAAATTGTGTTTTTCTAAAAGCAGAATAGAACCACAGTATCTAAAGTGTGTATCTCACACATACCAATGTAGACTAGGCCACAATTAAAGATTTTTGTCCAAAATGGGTGTTTTATTAACAGAAGGATAGAACCACAGTATCTAAAGGGTGTATCTCACAATGACATATCTAGCAAAGGCTGCAAAATTAAGTTTTTTGTCCAAAATGGGTGTTTTTTTAAATAACAGAATATGACGGCAGTATATAACGCTTGAATTTCACACGTGCAGATGCAGCAATGGCTGTAAAATTGTGCATTTTGCACAAAACGGGGTGCTGGTGCACTGAGCTTGCATAAAATGTCCGCCGCCGCCCACCTAACTAACAGACGGATAAAAGTTATTTTTCTGTGTCACTGGGCTCAGGGCAGGGTATAAAGATTGTGCTCTGCACCCACACAACTAAATCTATGTAGATCGCTGAGTACAATTGCAGTTCTGATCACAGATTTTGTCCTATTCTCTCCCTCACAGCAGCAGCATCCTCTCCCTACACTAAGCACAGCAGAGTGACGGGCAGCGCTACGTGACTGCAGCTTATATAGAGGCTGGGTCACATGCTGCACTGGCCAATCACAGCCATGACATTAGTAGGCATGGCTGTGATGGCTTCTGAAGGCACAGAGTTAAACGCTTGTTGATTGGCTGCTCTGCAGCCTTTCAAAAAGCGACCAAGAAATAACCGAACATCGAACCCAAACTTTTACTGAAATGTTCAGGTCCTGGTTCACGGTCCAAAAAACTTGCTCAACCCAATGTATAACATATAAAATGGGTCTTTCATATTTTAACCCTTTAGAGTTTAGAGTTTATGGACTGACTATGTTACATTTATACCTTATATAGCCTTAATGCCTTTTTAAAATTTTTTATACAAAGTTGTTTATTTACAGAGATATTTCTCTCACCCAGCATGGGTATATGTAAAAGTACACCCCAAAACACATTGCCCTACTTCTCCTGAGTACGGCGATACCACATGTGTGACACTTTTTTGCAGCCTAGGTGCGTAAAGGGGCCGAAAGTCTAACGAGTACCTTTAGGCCCCTTTCACACGGGCGAGTATTCCGCGCGGGTGCAATGCGGGAGTGGAACGCATTGCACCCGCACTGAATCCGGACCCATTCATTTCTATGGGGCTGTTCACATGAGCGGTGATTTTCATGCATCACTTATGCGTTGCGTGAAAATCGCAGCATGTTCTCTATTAGTTTTTCACGTAGCGCAGACCCCATAGAAATGAATGGGGTTGCGTGAAAATCGCAAGCATCCGCAAGCAAGTGCAGATGCGGTGCGATTTTCATGCACGGTTGCTAGGTGACAGTCTATTCACTGTATTATTTTCCCCAAAGTTCGGGTTTGGGTACCAAACATGCGCAATTTTTCTCACGCGCGTGCAAAACACATTACAATGTTTTGCACTCGCGCGGAAAAATTGTGCGTGTTCCCGCAACGCCTCCGCCTCTTATCCGGGCCAAAAATATGACGCCCGTGTGAAAGAGGCCTTAGGCTTCACAGGGTTGCTCACAATTTAGCCCCGCCCAAAATGCCAGAATAGTAAACACACCCCACAAATCACCCCATTTCGGAAAGTAGACACTCCAAGGTATTCACTGAGGGGCATAGTGAGTCCGTGGGAGATTTTTTTTTTTTTCCAGAAGTTAGCAGAAATTTAAAGTTTATTATTATTTTTTTTCCTCAGAAAGTGTCATTTTCCGCTAAATTGTGAAAAATAATTAAATCATACATAAACTCACCAAGTTCCTCCGGGAATACTTTGGGGTGTCTTCTTTCTAAAATGGGGTCATTTGGGGGGTATTTATACTATCCTGGCATTGTAGCACCTCAAGAAACATGACAGGTGCTCAGAAAGTCAGAGCTACTTCAAAATGCGGAAATTCAAATTTTTTTACCATAGTTTGTAAACGCTATAACTTTTGCGCAAACAAATAACTATACACTTATTGTTTTTTTTTTATCAAAGACATGTAGAACAATAAATTCTGACACAAACTTGTATAGAAATGTAATTATATTTGAACAATTTAACCAGAGAAAGTTAAAAATACACTTTTTTTGAGAAAATTGCGGTATATTTTGATTAATATCAGAAAAATGAAAAATCTCAGCAGCAATCAAATACCACCAAAAGAAAGCTGTACTTGTGAGAAGAAAAGGAGGTAACATTCATTTGGGTGCCAAGTTGCATGACCAAGCAATAAACCATTAAAGTTGTGAAGTGCCGATTTGCAAAAAGGGCCTGGTCACTAGGGGGTATAAACCTGTGGTCCTAAAGTGGTTAATGATGATGATGTGTGGAAAACACTCTGGAAGATGCTGTCCACTTCACAATGCCTAAACAACTTAGTGAATTATTTGCATATGTCTGCGTTTTAGCATCATTACAAAATATGAATGCACTTTTTCTAAAATATGAGCAATATCTCATTGAAGATTTATTCACAAACATAAACAACACAATGATGATTGCACAATTTGTCGTAAGATCGCACTTACAGAATAAGCTAACATTCTGGTACTACATGGCAAAAACTGTGAAGATTTTGGATTGCCTTCCACAATGCCAAATAATGATCAACTTTGGAATATGTATGAGAAGGAATTACAAAAATGCCAAGCTGAAGAAATGGAGAAAACATTAAACATAGAAGAAAAAAGAGCTTCAGAAAAAATATTGTCTGCAAGCAAAAATGACAACCTTTGCAACCGTTGTTTTTTCTTGGATGGTCCAGGAGGCAGTGGTAAAACCTATCTTTACAAAACTCTTCTCAACACAGTTTGTGGAGAAGGTAACATTGCACTCCCTGTAGCCTCAACAGGTATAGCAGCCAATCTTCTTGAGGGTGGAAGAACATACCACTCTCAGTTCAAATTATCTGTTCTGATAGTTGAGAACTAAATATCAAATATGCGTCTCAATTCTGATGATGCTAAAAGTTTGAGATCATCTACAGTACTCATTTGGGATGAGTGTACAATGGCCCCGTCTAGTGCTCTTACAGTGGTTAACAAACTGCTAAAAGAAATAATGGATAACCAGAAAGCTGGAGGAAAAGTTTTATTACTTGGTGGAGATTTTTGGCAAACACTTCCAGTGGTTCCTCATGGTGACCGGACAAAAAATTGTTAATGCATGTATAAAGTATAATAAACTGTGCCAAAACTTCCAAATACTTAACCTTACAAACAATATCTGTTCAGCTGATACTGAATTCAGCAATTGGTTGATCCAAGTTGGCAATGGTGATACACCACACAATGATGGCTTGCCTGGAGACATAATTGAAATCCCTTCAAAAATTTTATGTACAGGAAATATTGTCAACGACTTATTTGGAGAAAGAATTTTAGTTGCTGATGTCTCAAAGATAACAAAAGAACTCTGATGTTAAACATTTTGGAAGGAGATACTGTGACATTCCTTAGCTTAAACTCAATTGATGACTGAACTGAGGAAGATATGTAGAACTATCCTATTGAGTTTCCTAATGAGCTAACTCCAACAGGAATGCCGAGGCATAAACTGAATCTTAAAAAGGGAGCAATAATTATGGTCCTTAGCAATATAAACACTAAAAGAGGATTGTGCAATGGAACCGGCCTCTTTGTTGAAGACTTGAAAAGAAACCTCATTATTGCTTAAGTAATAACAGGTTCAGCTGAAGGGGACATGGTCTTTATTCCACGTATTGATTTAGCTCCATCCTCTACTAATTTGCCATTTACCTTAAGAAGGTGACAATTTCCAGCTGCATTAGCCTTTGCCATGACAATTAATAAAGCTCAGAGGCAAACCTTAGAAAAAGTTGGCATTTACTTGCCAGAACCAGTATTTAGCCACGGTCAGTTATATGTTGCATCATCTAGAGCTAGAACTTTTCTGATGTGGCTGTAAAGGTTGTAGATGGTCCTGAAGAAGGCAAACTGCTGCCAAATTCTGATGGAATATTTGCAAGAAATGTTGTGTATAAAGAAATTGTATAATTTTTTTTTTTCATGAGGTAAAAAAATACAAAATTTTTCCTGAATATCTGCTTCAGGTATTGCATATTGCAGATTGTTACAAACTATACTTACTGTATTGTGATATATGTGTTTCCATTTGAATTTTATTATTAATTTACTTTTGACTTCTTTCCAAAATATTTTTGACAAAAAAAATAAGACAAGAAATACAATGTGGTTAAATTATCTTAATATTTAATATAGACTGTTCCTACTAATGTTATTGCACTACTGTTCTAGCACCCGCTATTGTAACGGGCTTAATGTCTAGTTTATAAATAATTAAATGACCTGCACAGAATATTCATAATTTTTTTGGGTCTCTGATAACAAAACCTGACATCTCATTGCTTTCCATCACTCTAATATTCTATCCCCATGAAACCAGATGAGAACATAAATACACTGAAGATTGACAGTAATAAAGACCACATGGTCCATCTTCTCTTCCTTCTATTATTTCATTCTTAGATTTATCTTAGGATAGATAAACATTTATGGATAACTAGATTAATAAGTGTCTCTAAAATATAACCTTTATTTTGTGTCTCTTAAAATGATTGGGGAAGTTTTTATATATCATAAAATATAGTCCGATCCCCTTTGTTACTCAGGGATACTACACCAGATGGACAGCTAGCAAACTGCAGGCTCCGCTATCCACCTGGGGACTAGTGCTAATGTGGGGGAGGAGGAGTATCTATTCAGTGCAGACAGCACAGGTGGTTTATGATCGTCCCCACCCTGTGTAGCTGGTAACTATGTTACCTAATATGTGCACCTGGACCTAGTGTTGTCGCTCATATCATTCAACAAACAAGCAGTCCCCAATAGTCTCTCACACACCTGTTTCTTTGTGAGCCTCCAGTGCTATCCACCCACCAATTAACTAATGCTGGCTATGCCAAATAGCTTTGCTGGCTATAACATATTAGTTCTAGCTGTCTCATCTGCGCTATGAAAAATTCAGATACAGTCCTAATCAAAAGTTTAAGATCACTTTAAAATGGCAAAAAATCATATTTAGCATGGCTGGATCTTAACAAGGTTCCAAGTAGAGCTTCAACGTGCAACAAGAAGAAATGGGAGTGAGACAAAACATTTTTTGAGCATTCAATTTAATGAAAACAACAAATAAACTGAAACAGGCTGTTTTTCAGCTGATCAAAAAATCCAACTTCCAAACATGAACTCAGTAATGAGTAGCTATGCTGTTATTGTTTATCACTTCCAAAATTATTTTTGGCATGCTTGATGCAAGCGTTTCCATTAGGTGAGTGGGAACATTTCTCCAAGTGGTGAAGACGGCCGCATGAAGGCCATTTACTGTCTGGAGCTGTTGTCCATTTTTGTAAACTTCCCTTGTCATCTATCCTAAATGTTCTCAATTGGATTAAGATCAGGGGAACACGCAGGACGGGCCAAAAGAGTGATGTTATTCTCCTGGAAGAAGTCCCTTGTCCTGTCGGCATTGTGTACTGTAGCGTTGTCCTGTTTAAAAATCCAGTCGTTACCACACAGACGAGGGCCCTCAGTCATGAGGAATGCTCTCTGCAACATCTGGACATAGCCAGCAGTCGTTTGACGCCCCTGCACTTCCTGAAGCTCCATTGTTCCACTGAAGGAAAAAGCACCTCAGACCATTATTGTGCCCCCTCCACTGTGGCGCGTAGAAAACATCTCAGGTGGGATCTGCTTGTCATGCCAGTAACGTTGGAAACCATCAGGACCATCAAGGTTTCATTTTTTCTCATCAGAGAATAAAACTTTCTTCCACCTTTGAATGTCCCATGTTTGGTGCTCACTTGCAAAGTCCAAACGAGCAGTTCTGTGGCGTTTAAGGAGATGAGTTCTTTGAAGACGTTTTTTGTTTTTGAAGCCCTTCAGTCTCAGATGACGTCTAATGGTTATGGGGTTGCAGTCAGCACCAGTAAGGGCCTTAATTTGGGTGGAGGATTGTCCAGTGTCTTGATGGACAGCCAATTAGATCCTCCAGCTCAGTGCTGATGAAATTTTTTTGGGTCTTCCACTTGACTTTTTTGTTCCATAACCCTCAGGATCATTTAAGATCTTACTGTGTCCCACCTCAGCAGTGAAGGCGCGTTGTGAGAGACCCTGCTTATGCAGTTCAACAACCCGACCACATTCAAAAAGGGAGAGTTTTTTTGCCTTTGTCATCACAACATGTGACTACCTGACAGAAAATGACAATGAATCCACATCTGTGCACAGATTTGGCCTTTTAAAGGCATGTGGTCCTAAAATTTGGATCAGCTGAAAAACAGCCTGTTTCAGTTTAATCGTTATTTTCAATTAATTGAATGCTCAAAAAATGTTTTGTCTCACTCTCATTTCTTCGTGTTGCATGTTGAAGCTCTACTTGGAACCTTGTTAAGATCCAACAATGTAAAATAAGATTTTTTGCCATTTTTCAAGTGGTCTTAAACTTTTGATTAGGACTGTATTACTGCAGTCCTATACTTAAACCTTCAACGCGTTTCCTAGGCAACTATTAAACATTTGCCTCTTCATCAGGAGCGGTTTGTTTCAGCAGACAGACAGACAAACATTCAGACATGCTGCACACTGTTAGTATCAAGTGTGCAGCACACAGAGACAAAGCCTATGGCACGGGGATGGCGGTAACACGGCCGCTCAATGTGCCTGTTTATGTAGACCTATTCCCGCCCCCTCTGGGCTGTGCCGGCATCGCAGGATCCAATCACCTTTGGGAGAGTGTCAGGTCAGGCACTCCTCTGGCCCACCTCTTCATCGCTGGAGCACCAGAGGATACAGTGGGATGTGAAAGTTTGGGCAACCTTGGTAATCGTCATGATTTTCCTGTATAAAACGTTGGTTGTTACGATAAAAAATGTCAGTTAAATATATCATATAAGAGACACACACAGTGATATTTGAGAAATGAAATTAAGTTTATTGGATTTACAGAAAGTGTGCTATAATTGTTTAAACAAAATTAGGCAGGTGCATAAATTTGGGCACCACAAAAAAGAAATTAAATCAATATTTGCAGAAATTATAGCCTCTAAACGCTTCCTGTAGGTTCCAATGAGAGTCTGGATTCTGGTTGAAGGCATTTTGGACCATTCCTCTTTACAAAACATCTTTAGTTCATTCAGGTTTGATGGGTTCCGAGCATGGACAGCTCTCTTTTAGTCACACCACAGATTTTCCATTATATTCAGGTCTGGGCACTGAGATGGCCATTCCAGAACGTTGTACTTGTTCCTCTGCATAAATGCCTTAGTGGATTTTGAGCAGTGTTTAGGGTCGTTGTCTTGTTGAAAGATCCAGCCCCGGCGCAGCTTGCTAGCTGTCCATCTGGTGTAGTATCCCTGAGTAACAAAGGGGATAGGACTATATTTTATGATATATAAAAACTTTCCCAATCATTTTAGGAGATACCAAATAAAGGTTATATTTTAGCGACACTTATTA
This sequence comes from Bufo gargarizans, assembly GCF_014858855.1. Lineage (NCBI taxonomy): Eukaryota > Metazoa > Chordata > Amphibia > Anura > Bufonidae > Bufo > Bufo gargarizans. The sequence continues at coordinate 74,288 of NW_025334772.1, read as the reverse complement.
GTCTAGTTAACCATTCAATACATTGGGTCGTCAAACGATTTACATCTTTTTATGAGTTAATCCTAGATAAACATTTATCAGCATTCACTTCTTTGGTTTGGCGATAAATATCTATCCACTGTGATCAGGCGGAAATGTGTGAAAATCCTCATGAATCCATCAGTCTGATTCATTTTAACAAAGCTAATGTGTTTAATTTTGCCCACTTGAGTGTAAAGACGGCACCTGCCGAGTTCAAATTACACTAAAGGCTGGACAAGACATTTAACCAATAGCAAACTGGACAAGGAATCCTTGGGATCAGGAAATAACATTGCCCCTGCTGTCTCACTTCTTTCTGTTGGCACAGATGTTGCACTACTCAGTGACCAGCCCCACTCCCCTTTCTTCCACAACTCTGGTTCCGCCATCCTCTGGCATCCTCTGTGAGCCAAGCCTTGGTGTCTACTTTACAGGTCTCCATCCCTGCTCTATAGGACACGTGTGCTTCTTCTTGGCCTCTTGCAAGGTCAGCTTGCGCACGTCCAAATCCTTCCCTAGCCAATGGGTTGGTTTCTCTAGGTAGTTAAGGTGCCCTCCCCTTTGGGAGAGTGTCTGAGTTTTAGTTTTTCTAGTGTCTAGTAAAAAGCTAAGGTGTATTTTCTGTCTTACTACCCATGTACCTTACTCCAGTCTGACTACCAACTCTGATTTCTAGTTGCCTTTCCTGACCTTACCGTGTCTCTCATATAAAAAAACTCACTGAAAAAAAAAAACGGGTGAAATGCTCCAAACCCACTGTAGCTTGTCTATAACTGGGTGAGCAATTCCTCCGCATGCGGTCCGCAGACAACGGCAATCCCCAGCAAAAAATGCATACAATGGAGGATGCCGGGGAGGACCGCATGCACCACAAAAACATCTTACACAAAATGATACGCAACTTCACTGGAAAAAATGCACCAAAATGATACGCAACTGACAATACTAGCTAATTCCCCAGGCCGATGTTAAAAGCTGATAACGTTGCCAATATCTTCCAGTCAGGAACATATCGGAGCCCCTCATGCACCACGTCACGGTGTCTCAGCACGCTTGGGGTCCTACCACTCAACGGCCCGTGGTGTGTGAACAGGGTCTGAATCAGTGCAAGAAATCAACTCACAGCCAGACTCTCACATGCCTCCATAGTGGTATCACCAATGCACTGTGAGGTAGGATAAAGCTATGAGCCGCGCCCACAACAGACCATGTGACACAGAAGCTACCAGGTGTAAAAGAATGTTACCAACAAATTAAAGTGGCACATTCTATACACATAAAGACAAAAAACTCACTGAAAAAAGTGGCCTAAATGGGTGAAAATGCAAAGGTGTATTTTCTGTCTTACTACCCATGTACTTTACTCCAGACTAAACATATTATCTGATCCTTCACTGCCTTTCACTGGTGTCTGTTACCTGTCTGCATCAAAGTTTGTCCCTGTCAGGGGTTAAAGAGTGAATACCAGAGTATTGACTGGATAATGCCCTTAGCGTTACCCCTAAGCCAAACCGGTCTGTTGGTATAGTAGGTTCACACCCACTGCCCATAAACAGTGTATGTGTCAGAGAAAGGGCACACACAGTCATGTACAAAACAAGACAATTTTAAATAATTTAAAAAAGACAGCTGGCCAGAAGTGCAAATATTATGTAGCAGAATAAAATTTGGCAGAAGGTGCAGAACTGCGCAACATTTTGAAAATGAAGCAGTTTTTACACACAAATGGCCATAAGTACCAATGCCATAGAGTACCAATCATACACACCCTTTAAAAATTGTGATTGATGGCCTGCTGGTGAGCCTCAAAAACATTAGGAGCATTAGGAGCAAGGGCCTGCTGATCTGACCATCTGAAACATTATGGGTGGTGGCCTGCTGCTGCTTTCGTGACTCTAGTTAACCTGGGGCCGATGGCACGTCCCCGTGACGGCGACGATCCATTCGGATGTCAGGCCTATCAACTTTCGATGTAGTTGTCAGCTCAAAACCATTGTAAACTATGTGTAACGGGGAATCAGTGTTTGATTCCGGAGAGGGAGCCTGAGAAACGGCTAACACAGCCAAGGAAGGCAAGAGGGTGGCGCGCAAATCACACACTCCCGACTCGTGGAGGTAGTGACGATAAATAACAATACAGGACTCTTAAGATGCACTGTTTTTGGAATGAGTAATAAAAAATGTTAGCTGTCATATTGTTTAGATACATATACAGTATATGTCATATAGCTTAGATACATATAGCTGGCAAATATCTTAGATACATATAGCAGTCATATAGCTTAGATACATATAGGTGTCATATAACTTAGATACATATAGCAGTCATATAGCTTAGATACATATATGTGTCATATAGCTTAGATACCCATAGGTGTCATATAGTTTAGATACACATAGCTGCTATACAGCTTAGATACATATAGCTGTCATATAGCTTAGATACATATAGGTGGCATAGAGCTTAGATACATAAAGCTGTCATAGAGCTTAGATACATATAGGTGTTATATAAATTAGATACATATAGCAGTCATATAGCTTAGATTCATATAGGTGTCATAAAGCTTAGATACATATAGGTGTCATATAGATTAGATACATATAGGTGTCATATAGCTTAGATACATATAGATGGCTACATATAGGTGGCATAAAGCTTAGATACATATAGCTGTCATAAAGCTTAGGTACATATATCACTCATATACCTTAGAAACATATAGCAGTCATATAGCTTAGATACATATAGGTGGCATAGAGCTTACATACAAATAGCAGTCATATAGCTTAGATACATATATGTGTCATATAGCTTAGATACATATAGTTGAAATATAGCTTAGACACATATAGCTGTCATATAACTTAGATACAGTACAGACCAAAAGTTTGGACACACCTTCTCATTCAAAGAGTTTTCTTTATTTTCATGACTATGAAAATTGTAGATTCACACTGAAGTCATCAAAACTATGAATTATCACATGTGGAATTATATACATAACAAAAAAGTGTGAAACAACTGAAAATATGTCATATTCTAGGTTCTTCAAGTAGCCACATTTTGCTTTGATTACTGCTTTGCACACTCTTGGCATTCTCTTGATGAACTTAATGAGAAGGTGTGTCCAAACTTTTGGTCTGTACTGTATATGTATCTAAGCTCTATGACACTTACATGTATCTAAGCTCTATGAAACCTAAATGTATCTAAGCTCTATGACACCTATATGTATCTAAGCTATATCACAGCAATATCTATATTATGGAGAATGATTTCCTTTGTGATGTTCCTGGGGGTGGTTTTGAGCTACCAGCTGGGGCTAGTACAGATCGCCAGACGCAGGGCAACGGACACACTGGTGGACGGGAGGGAGGGAGCTTTGCAATCTATGGAATCTTTCTTTACAGCTGCCGGCACTGATAAGGATCGCGCATGAGCGATCCCTCACAGGAGCCATGGCAGCCAGATACAGAGAGACAGGGGGCGGGCACCAAAGGCTCTGACGTTTCGTTTACAGAGCCGGGCTCTACCTCAAGCAGGGAGAAGCCTGTAAACGAGACGTCACCACCGGAGCCTGGTGAGTGACGTCAGGGGTCACGTGACCCACATCTGGCGTGTGGAGACACAGCAGAATAAATAATGAATGTACATTAGAAATGTATTTTTAATAATGTTTTAAGCCACCTTAACATATATTGATTTAACTCGGATAACCCCTTTAATTAAACACAGATTGAGGAAGATCCAGACCGATACGAGAGTAGATATGTAACTAAATAATACAAATATAAAAGAGTAATAAATACAGATGCAGCCGAGCTAAACTTGATGGTTAACACATTAAGTAAATAATAGGAAGAGAAAGGTAACTAACTTTTCTATAGATTTCAATGGCTTTTGTCACGAGAAAATCAAGATAAGACTGTGCCATGTGTTATCAGAGTCAAGTTTAGGCTACAACTGTACATTGTAACACAACTCAAAATTATCCTGTACAATGTCTTCTTATGACCCTTATATTGGACTTTGTGTTGAGTTCTGGTCTCAGTAGAATAATGTAACATTTGGGAATGAAGATACAGCCCAGAAGTCCAGCACTGGAACATGAGATGGCAAAAACTTCCACAGCCACCATGTACTTCCCCTTGGTGCTGAGGTAGGGTGGGATGAAGGAGATCCACACACTGCAGAAGACCAGCATGCTGAAGGTGATGTACTGAGCCTCATTGAAGGTGTCTGGAAGTCTTCTGGCCCAGAAAGCTACAATAAAGCTCATCATTGCCAGAAATCCAATGTAGCCGATGGACAAGTAGAAAGCAATGGCAGATCCCTCAATACATTGTAAGATTATCTTTCCAACCTCTATTCCAGTGTTATAATCTGGGAATGGTGGAGAATAAAACAACCAGAGGACACAGATCAAAACTTCTCCAGATGAACCTATAACAAGTACGGATGTGGAGAGGTGTCTCTTCATCCACTGCCTCAGTGTCCTGCCTGGTTTACTGGCTTGAAAAGCCAAGACTACAGTCACTGTTTTAGCTAAGACTGAAGAAACTGCAAGGCTAAAAATGATTCCAAAAGCCACCTGTCGGAGGAGACATGATATATCTGAGGGACGTCCAATGAATAAGAGAGGACATAAAAATGAGAAGATGAGTGAGAGGAGAAGTATGAAACTGAGATTCTGGTTATTGGCTTTCACAATCGGAGAATCTTTATTTTTTATAAATATCCCCAACACAACTATAGTCACAAGGCAAAATGTAATATTTATAATAATTAGAGATGACCCCAGTGTGTCTCCATAAGACAGAAATTCAATCGGTTTTGGAACGCAGGAATCTCTTCTTCCATTTGACCATTGATCGTTAGGACACACTAAGCATGTTCCCATATCTGCAATCAAGAAATGATTATATTTTACCATTGTAAATTTGGTGGAAATATCAATTTATAGTAGTAGTCATGACATCAGTGGTCTGCGGGAAACAGCAAGAAGGCCGCGGTGCTACATCCAGCGCCACTGCCTTCTCAAACAGCTGATCGGCAGAATTTCCGGGTGTCGGCCCCCCACCGATCAGATGCTGATGATCTCTGATACATGACCAGTAATAAAAAGCTACAGAACCCCTTTATTGACCCACATTTTGTATAATTTGAGGATGTGTCCAGTTTTTCTAATTTTGCCTCTTTGCATTGGGGCTCCCAGTGCAAAGAACCTTTGCCCTGATAAAGCTTCATGAGGTTTTCTTTTTAATAGGATTAGATGAACTTTCCCATGGTGCTGAGCTGGATTAAATATCCTTTCATTACATGTATTTATTTATTTATCTCAAAAGGAAATTTTAATTGTGATACTTATTTTATGACTATAATGAAATATACAAGTGTTCTGATAGTATGTGATCGGTTGTTGGGATATTTGGAGAGGACATCTGGACACTGCACTGCGGACCTTCAATAGCTATACATCATTTTTACCAAACCTAATTATATGATAATTCCCCTGTTACACGGGCGGCTCAAGCTCACTGCTGCTGCTTTATATCCTAATCTTCACCAACCAATGACTAGCAACCAGTAGATATTTAAGGCACCTTCCCTGGTAGGTGTGCCTACCTCTGCCTGTTTCTTGATTGTTTCTCTGTTGCCTAACCTGACCTGTGCATGATTTTTCATATTGATCCAGTGCCGCTTGCTGTGACCTTGGTTATGGTTCTCAGATTTCCATGTTTTCTGCCTGTCCTGACCTTGGCCTGTCACTGACTATGAGTTTGATTGATCTCTCGGTGCCCTGCACCAGTGTCTCTGACTCCCAAAATTCAGCTTCCCAACCACATTGGGATTATTCCAGAAGGTAGCAGCCTGGTTGTTCCCTGCAGTGAAGTCTCAATCCCTGTTTGTGGATAAAGGGTAAATACCTGCGGACTGGCTGGATAACACCCTTAGATCTAGCCCAAAGTCAAACCGGTTGGTTGGTACAGTATTTCCACACCAACTGCCATAACATTCCCTTGATTACAATTTATTTGTATTCAATGGACATTTTTTATACTGACATTTTATGGTGTTAGAACAACTGGCCCATTTACTCACATTTATCTTAGGATACATATACATTTATCAGCAGTTGCTTCATTAGGTTGGTGATAAACATCTACTGTCAACAATAGCAGATCTATTCATTGTCATCATGGTAAAATGTGTGCAAATCCTCAGGCATCCATGTGTCTGATTCATTTTGATAAAGGTAATGTTTTCGACAATGGTGCAGGACAATGTTGCCTATTTGGGTGTAATAACGGCACCTGCTGAGCTGAAACCTCTCTCTGAAATCACAGTGAAGTATTGACAATACAATTCAGCAATAGCAAAGTGGGCTACTTCTAGTCACTGTTTCAATTTTCCTCCCCAGAAGTCCATGGGGTCAGGAAATAGTGTTGTACTGATATCCTTTGCCCACCGCTGCCTCACTCCTTCCTGTAGGCCCAGGCACTGCACTACTCCCAGTGGCCCCACTCCTCTTCCTTCCACAGCTCTGGTTCCACCCACCATGGTCTTCTGCGAGTCAATCCTACTTTAAAGGCTTCCAGGCCTGCTCTATAGTGCACATGCATGCTTACTCTCAGCCTCTTGAAAGGTCAGCATGCGCACGTCCAAATCCTTTTCCACCCTGTCCCTAGGTATTTAAGTTGCCCTCCCCTCTGAAAGGGAGCTTGAGTTTTAGGTTTTCTAGTCTCTAGTAAAATGCAAAAGTGTATTTTCTGTCTGACTATCCATTTAACTGTACAGATGGCTAGAAGTTACATAGTTACATAGTTAATATGGTTGAAAAAAGACATAAGTCCATCAAGTTCAACCAAGTGTGAATATCATATAGCATCATTAAATATGAGTAAAGACGCGGAACTGGGCGACATTTTGAAAATGAAACAGTTTTTACAGACAAATGGCCAAAAGTACCAATGCCATAGAGAAGAATTACATTTCTGTGAAGGTGCAGAACTGGGCAACATTTTCAAAGCGACAAATTTTCCAGAGAGCTGAGAAGAAATACTGCTGCCATAAAGGACAATAACAATTTAGACCATGGATGTCAAACTCATGGCCCTCCAGATGTTGCAAAACTACAACTCCCATCATTCCCTGATAGCTGTAGTATGCCCAGGCATGATGGGAGTTGTAGTTTTGCAACAGCTGGAGGGCCACGAGTTTGACATCCCTGGTTTAGACAAATCACACAACTGTGCAACCTGTTTGAGAAGAGGACAGTTTTATACAGAAAGCCGACCAGAAGTATTATTGTCATGTAGCAGAATTACATTTGAGTGAAGGCATGGGACTGCGTGAAATGTTAAAAACTAGACAATTTTTATATATAGCTATTAATGCCACATTTATAGCAGAATTACATTTGGGTGGTGGCGCCACTTGCCTCACTGAATGCCCGTTATAACAGTATACTGGAGGCTGGACCAGATCTGGTACAATGATAGCACACTGGGCCATTTCCAGCCACTGTCCCAATCTGCCTCCCAGAAGTCCACAGAAAGGGCACAGTCATTTAGAAAAGGAGATAAATTTAAAGGGAGTCTATAAGAAACTTACCAGTCCGGGTTTCAGCGGTGCTGGAGCCACGCCCCCTGGTTACGCTACAGCATCCTTAGCAACAGGATGCAATACTCTGTTTCTTCTTGCAGCTGCCGTGTGCTGGGGGATATTAGCAATGGGCTGAATGCTCAGCTGCTCTATTACTGTGCGCTAGTGTTTCTGACTAATGGAGCTTTGAGTAATGGACCTATCAGGTTCTGATCCAGGGACTTGTGCTCTATTTAAACCTGTTCCTGGCCATACACCAGTGCCAGTGATAGTCTCTGACTCACTAGCTGTGTTCCTGGTTCTTGCTTCTGTGCTTATTGGATTGCTCGTTCCTCTGACTCTTCTGACCACTCTCTGTATCTGGTTTGGTACTCCATAGCTTGTCTGGTTCTGACCCATCTATGTACGACTCTGGTATTTTGTTTGCCTGTCTTGTTAACCGCCTCCGGACCGCCTAACGCAGATGTGCGGTCCGGAGGCGGCAGCGCTGCGCACAACGACGCATATACGCGTCATCTCGCGAGACGCGAGATGACGCGCTATGCGGCCCGCGCATGCGCAGTTCGGGCCGGCATTTCGTCAGGGAGTAAATCGTCATCAGCTTGCCAGCCAATGATCGCGGCTGGCAAGCTGAAGATTTTCAAAAAATCCAATCAGAGAGCCAGATAACAGATCATATTTGTAAATATGATCTGTTATATGGCTGCCTGCTCCTCTGCTGGTTCTTTTCGTCGGTTGGATCCAGCAGAGGAGCAGGCTTCACAGTGAGTAGCACCAACACTACACACTTAGCCCCAGATCACCCCCCTGAACCCCAATTAACCCTTTGATCACCCCTTTGTCAATCACTAGTGAAAGGAAAAAAGTGATCAGTTTAAACTGTCACTTTTTTTTTTCACTGGTATTGACCATTAGGTTTTAGGTATAGTTTAGGCCCCTTGGTTAGGTAGTTAGGGATCAGTTAGCGCCCAGCCCACTGCACCGCAGTCCGTTATTCGCTGATTAGCGTATCGCTAATCAGCATTTGTACTTTTATAGTATCTGGAAGTGATCAAAACTGATCACGGTCATATCTATAATTGTATTAGTGTCACTTTAGTTTGCCCTCCACCCAAAACGCAGTGTTTGCCCGATCAGGCCTGATCGGTCGCCCACACGTGCGTTCACACACGCCCACCCCACCGCAGTGACAAAAAAATTTTTTTTTTGATCACTGCACAATCAGTTTACACGCACTGCGGCGATAAAAAAAATCAGTTTTGATATTTTTTATCAACCACAGCGGCCTCCGGTACTTCGCTAGCCTCCCCTTTGTAAGACAGGCTTGCTTTTTTTTTCTTGGGTAGTCTCAGGGAATACCCCTAAATTTAGTTGCCCAAAATGTCAAACAGGGGGTATTCATCTGAAGAGGCCTACAGGCTTCTGACCCAGTCGGATGAGGAGTGGGAACCCTCATCTGATGAATCCAGCGGGTCAGAATACGAACCTGTAGAAAGCAGTGGCTCTCTGACCCAAAGTTCGGACGAGGAGGCTGAGGTCCCTGATAGCACCAGGCGTACCCGGCCCCGTGTCGTTAGACCACAGGTTGCGCAGGATCCGCTTCAAGAGCAGCAGAGTGGGGCTGGTGCTGTCGGATTACGTGGTGAGGCATACACCAGCAGCCCAGCCCTCCCTGGACCTAGTACCAGCACTGCCGTACAACCTGGTGAAGTAGCGAGCACCAGAAGGGCAGTTGAGGCTGGTACGGTGGCACGTGCAGTAGTGACCCCGTCGCATCCACCGCAAAGACGTGCCCGTAGAGCCCCTAGAATCCCTGAGGTGCTGGCAAACCCAATCCCCAACTTCAGCCGCACCTGTAGTTTTCCCTTTCACTGCCCAGTCTGGAGTTCGGGTTGAGACAGCTCAGATCGGTTCGGCCCTGGGATTTTTTGAGCTGTTCTTGACTGCGGAGCTTTTAGACATAGTTGTGGCCGAAACAAACAGGTATGCCACACAATTTATCACCGCTAACCCGGGAAGCTTTTATGCCCAGCCTTTCCGGTGGAAACCAGTCCAAGTTTCCGAAATTAAAACTTTTCTGGGCCTCCTCCTCAACATGGGCCTGACAAAAAAGCATGAATTGCGGTCATATTGGTCCACGAACCCAATTCATCACATGCCCATGTTCTCTGCTGCTATGTCCAGGGCACGTTTTGAGGCCATCCTGCGTTTCCTGCACTTTAGTGACAACACCGCCTCCCGTCCCAGAGGCCACCCTGCTTTTGACCGGCTCCACAAAATTCGGCCCCTCATAGACCATTTCAACCAGAAATTTGCAGATTTGTATACCCCAGAGCAAAACATCTGCGTAGACGAGTCCCTGATACATTTTACCGGGCGCCTTGGCTTCAAACAATACATCCCAAGCAAGCGCGCCCGGTATGGGGTCAAATTGTATAAGCTCTGTGAAAGGGCCACAGGCTATACCCACAAATTTCGGATCTATGAGGGAAAAGATCAGACCCTGGAGCTGGTCGGTTGCCCTGACTACCTGGGGAGCAGTGGGAAGACAGTTTGGGACTTGGTGTCACCCTTATTCGGCAAGGGGTACCATCTTTATGTGGACAATTTTTACACAAGTGTGGCCCTCTTTAGGCATTTGTTTCTAGAACGGATTGGAGCCTGTGGTACCGCGCGAACTAGTCGCGCGGGCTTCCCCCAACGGCTCGTTACCACCCGTCTTGCAAGGGGGCAGAGGGCCGCACTGTGTAACGAAGAACTGCTCGCGGTGAAATGGAGAGACAAGCGTGACGTTTACATGCTCTCCTTCATTCACGCAGACACGACAATACAAATTGAGCGAGCAACCCGTGTCATTGAAAAGCCCCTCTCAGTCCACGACTATAATTTGCTCATGGGAGGGGTGGACTTCAATGACCAGATGTTGTCTCCGTATTTAGTTTCCCGCAGAACCAGACGCTGGTATAAGAAGGTGTCTGTATATTTAATTCAATTGGCTCTGTATAATAGTTTTGTTCTCTACAGTAAGGCTGGGAGAACTGGATCCTTCCTCAAATTTCAGGAAGAGATCATCGAGAACCTCCTGTACCCAGGAGGTTCCGTGGCCCCATCCACCAGTGTAGTTAGCCGTCTACACGAGCGTTCCCCAATGTCGTTCCTGGTACCTCAACCCAACCGTCACCCCGAAAAAGATGTCGTGTCTGTAGCAGGAGTGGAATAAGGCGTGTCACCCGCTATTTCTGTCCTGACTGTCCTGACCACCCTGCCCTATGCTTTGGAGAGTGTTTCCGGAAGTACCACTCACAGGTACACTATTAGCATAGGGATCATCTCACCAGGACAGGCACACAGGGCTAATAGGGCCCATTCACTCACACAGCTGCTGCAAACGTCTCCTTTCACATGGGACAAAGTGCATAACGCACTTCGCCACATCTTTGGGCGATTTGCGCTTTGCACATTGACCCATGGGGAAGGAGAGGTTTGTTCTATAAAGGTAAAAAAAGAAAAAAATATATAAAAAAAACACCAGTAAGCAAAAAGGTTAATGTTCAGTTAAAAAAGTTAAAGTTTATATATTCTGTTCCAAAGTTAATAAAATTATTGCGTTGCGGCCTGTTTTTTTTTTTTGTTTTTGTTTTTACCTTCCAGGTGGACCAACCGATCGATTAGCTGCAGCACTGATGTGCATTCTGACAGAAGCATTGCGCTGCTGTCAGATTACACGCAAGTCGGTGTATGCGGCGCTGCAAGACGAGATTTCTACTCTGCAGTAACAGATACGTTTGCCGAGGCATACGAGCTGAGGAGGAGGCGGCGTTCCTATGCTTTGGCAAACACTTTGTATATATATAAAAATAAAAAAAATCCCGGCAATGATTTATTCATCCACATCGATTGATGCGAATGGAGAAATCTGGTTTGCCAGGGCATACGAGCTAAGTGGGTATGGATGTAGGGCGGAGCTCCTATGTCCTGGCAGACGCCTTTCCCCTCCATTTTTTTTTTTGGCTGAGATTTTTTCATCCACATTGATTGATGCGAATGAAGAAATCTGTGCCGTTCATTTTTTTCTTTCAGCCCAGAGGCTGAACGGAAAAAAAAATCTCATTACCTGTATGCTCAATATAAGGAGAATAGCAGAAACTCCTAATGCTGGCCACACATGTAATGATTGCGGAGACCCTCAAATGCCAGGGCAGTACAAACACCCCACAACTGACCCCATTTTGGAAAGAAGACACCCCAAGGTATTTGCTGAGGGGCATATTGAGTCCATGAAAGATTAAAATTTTTGTCCTAAGTGAGCGGAAAGTGAGACTTTGTGAGAAAAAACAAAAAAAATAAAAAATATCCGCTAACTTATGCGAAAAAAATAATTTCTATGAACTTGCCAGTCCCCTCATTGGATACCTTGGGGTGTCTTCTTTCCAAAGTGGGGTCACATGTGGGGTATTTATACTGCCCTGGCTTTTTAGGGGCCCGAAAGCGTGAGAAGAAGTCTGGAATCCAAATGTCTAAAAATGCCCTCCTAAAAGGAATTTGGGCACCTTTTGCGCATCTAGGCTGCAAAAAAGTGTCACACATCTGGTATCGCCGTACTCAGGAGAAGTTGGGGAATGTGTTTTGGGGTGTCATTTTACATATACCCATGCTGGGTGAGAGAAATATCTTGGTCAAATGCCAACTTTGTATAAAAAAATGGGAAAAGTTGTCTTTTGCCAAGATATTTCTCTCACCCAGCATGGGTATATGTAAAATGACACCCCAAAACACATTCCCCAACTTCTCCTGAGTACGGCGATACCAGATGTGTCACACTTTTTTGCAGCCAAGGTGGGCAAAGGGGCACATATTCCAAAGTGCACCTTTCGGATTTCACCGGTCATTTTTTACACATTTTGATTGCAAAGTACTTCTCACACATATGGGTGCCTAAATTGCCAGGGCAGTATAACTACGCCACAAGTGACCCCATTTTGGAAAGAAGACACCCCAAGGTATTCTGTGAGGGGCATGGCGAGTTCCTAGAATTTTTGTCGCAAGTTAGTGGAATATGAGACTTTGTAAGAAAAAAATAAAAAATCATCATCATTTTCCGCTAACTTGTGACAAAAAATAAAAAGTTCTATGAACTCACTATGCCCATCAGCGAATACCTTAGGGAGTCTACTTTCCGAAATGGGGTCATTTGTGGGGTTTTTCTACTGTTTGGGCATTGTAGAACCTCAGGAAACATGACAGGTGCTCAGAAAGTCAGAGCTGCTTCAAAAAGCGGAAATTCACATTTTTGTACCATAGTTTGTAAATGCTATAACTTTTACCCAAACCATTTTTTTTTTGCCCAAACATTTTTTTTTATCAAAGACATGTAGAACAATAAATTTGGTGAAAAATTTATATATGGATGTCGTTTTTTTTTGCAAAATTTTACAGCTGAAAGTGAAAAATTTCATTTTTTTGCAAAAAAATCGTTACATTTTGATTAATAACAAAAAAAGTTAAAATGTCAGCAGCAATAAAATACCACCAAATGAAAGCTCTATTACTGAGAAGAAAAGGAGGTAAAATTTATTTGGGTGGTAAGTTGCATGACCGAGCAATAAACGGTGAAAGTAGTGTAGTGCCGAAGTGTAAAAAGTGCTCTGGTCATGAAGGGGGTTTCAGCTAGCGGGGTTGAAGTGGTTAAATAGCGTAGGGACTGTCGACCCATTGCGGTCTAGCTATATAGGGCTTCTACTGCAAGTAGGTAGGGACAGCTGGGTTCTAGCCTAAGGGCTCACTGACCATGTTTGTCCCTACCTACTAACTGAGTCTGTCATGTAAATTTCACTAATATAGCTACCAGCAATGGCCATAAGAACATTGCAAAAACATTATAACCATACCTTTATGTCATCTGGATGTGTTTTCACAAACAGCTTCCAAGTTCCCATTCGGCAGGCTTTCCTGAAAGTGCCTAAGTCCGCCACATTTCCCCGCTGTCTGCTATTCCCCTAACTTGCCCAGGCTGCGCCCCCGACATCACAGTGATGCAGGGGAAGAAGCCTTGGGTGGGTGGGGAGAAGACCTTTCTAGAAACACACTGATATTGATGCACTGAAATGTGCTGAACAGGAGCAAAATTGCAACTAGTTTGTAAAAAAAAAAAGGGCAACTGCACAGAATATCCAGCAAAACGTATGCTGCTGGAGGTACTGTGCATATGCCTATAAAACACAAACTAGTGAATGGTGAAGTGTTATGTAATGACCGGCGTCACGCAAAGGGAGGGAAAAGGGAAGGCCCTGCCCAAGGGAGAGGGAAAGGTGGTGACCCCTGACTCACCTTGCGGCTGGCATCTGACTGCCCTAACGTCCCTAGACGGGTTACTCACCCATACGCCGATCACGTGCCTAAACCCTGGCTTTCCCTAAGATGAGCCCTAGGTAGTGAACGGGACGGTAGGATCACTAGTCCGCACCACTGACACTAAGAGGGAAAAAACCAAGGAGAGGACAGACAATACAGACAAACATATAATCCCAGGTGGGCGACAACAGCAGACCACAAAGGCCCAACAGGGATCCGGAGGGTAACGTTCTGGAACAACGACCAGGGAACACAGCTATACAGCTCCAGTTGGTCAGTATAGAAGTCCAGGCAGGAAGCTCTATATCTGGCAACCAGAGAAGTGGGAGAGGGGAATATAAGGAGGTTGGGAGTGCTGGACAAGGAACAGCTGAGGAGAAGGAGCTACGGATCCCTGAGTGAGCCAAAAAGGGTTGCAAAGCAAACCCAGAAAGCTACCATAAAGAAACAGCCCTATCTTTCAACATAGAGCGCGCAGCCAACCGATGTGACTTCCTGACCCCGGGTATAACGGAGTCAGGCGTGGTTCTTGACACCCTCGTGACATTTTATGAATAAAGATAAAAAGGCTAGCTACTCATGCACAGTATAAAAATATATTATTTTAGGCTCTGCAAGATATTTGTGATTGCAGTGCATTACATGAACAGCTCTAGATGCCCTCACTGTAAGGTAAACACACAGAACAATGCCCCTATGTTCTCCTCCTCTACTGATAAAACCCTGACATTTCTACCTATTAGTTCAATCTACCAAACTAAGTATGTCCCTATACTATCCCTGCAATACCCTAAGATGGCTGCTTGAGTTTGTAATTGGGGTCTGCCGAGTCAGACAAACTCATGTGACACAAGTTCACAATGACATCTGTGCTTCAGACATACCACAGAGCCTGATGGGACAATGTCTATCCAGCCACATGATAGGCTGTCTGCAAAGCCCGCCAGCCAGGGTTTCTCCCAGTCAAGTGATCTGTCTTACCCATCCTCCCCGCTCTATTTCTCTTGCATTTTAACAGTAAAATGGCAATCACTGTTTTGGCAATTCCAAAAAAGCAAATTACCTAGGACTGTGATGGCCGCATAGTTTGGAGCTCTCCGCATTAGATTCTCTACAGCACCAGCCTACACAAGCGGACAGACAACAGCATGGTGAAAATCGGGCACCCGAGGGCCGGTGACACCTCTGGAACTAGCAGGCAGCCGAACAACAACGGCGATATGGATACATTTATTAAAAAAGCGGCTGCTACAGTGGCGGCAAGAGAAAGCAAGATGGCGCCGAACCCGCCTTCTAAGGTGAGCGAGCGTGCAGCTGACATGTCTGAGGGGGAGAGCGATGCAGAGGACTTACATGGCAGGACGGCGCTTCCTATCACCCGCCGCTTCCTGAAACAATCGCTAAGTAAAGCGATGGAGCCGATCTTAAATGAGCTCACGACCATGCACCAGGATATCCACCATATTGGAGATCGGGTAGTTACCTTAGAAGCGCAACAAAACGCGGTGCTCGAACACCAAACAGCAACTGCCTCCTCCTTTCAAAAATGCAGCACATACCTTAATGACCTCCATAACGCCCTGGAGGATCAAGAGAACAGAGGGCGCAGGAACAACCTGCGATTCAGGGGGATACCGGAGACAGTCGCTGCGGCTGATATCCCTGGGGCCGTTATAGATATATGTTGCTCCCTGCTGGGCTCTGACGGACGTCCCGACATTATTCTTGAACGTGCCCACAGAGCGCTCAGACCTAAGCCTAAAGGGTCGGAACCACCAAGGGATGTAATCTGTAGGTTCCTAAATTTTCAAGTTAAGACCGCTGTCCTGGAAGCAGCTAGGAACCAAGAAGATCTAACATATGAAGATTCAAGCATCCTGATCTACCAAGACCTAGCCCCGTCTACATTGAAGAAAAGAAAATCACTAAAGCCCTTGACGGATTGGCTCATGATGAACAAGATCCTGTATAGATGGACCTTTCCCTTTGGGATTTCGTTCTTCTATGCAGGACGCTGCCTCACTATCAACACCTTCGCCGACCTGATGGGAGCCTACGACCACCTGCAGATCCCACCTCTGGATATCGAGAACTGGGAACTTTATCAGGATATTACAGAGCTTCCTGAACTGCCGAAGCCTTTACCCTTTTAGCTTCCACGTATACCAAAGGCCCAGAAGTTCAAGTGGAGGAACACGCAGCTCACACCGTAGAGTCTGGCTCTATAAGCGTAACGACATGCTCCGATTCTTCCGTTTTTCTTGCTAAGCTTCCTCTTAACCTATTCCCTTTGATTTTCCTGCCTACCATCTATCCCTTTCCCCCCTAAAATCAGTTGTATGCTACCATACTCTGTATATCCCTCCTATCCTACCCTTACCAAACCTAATATCTTCCCCTCCCCTCCACCTCTTATTACAGCCTCTTAAATGTCTGTCTTTCAATCTCATCACAGAGAATCACATTCTGTGCTTAGAGGATCACAATAGGGTTGATTGACCATTTCCCCCCTTGTGACCCTTGTAGCCTACACTGTTGAAACCCATTATAATGGGTACTGTTATACGAGACTTTCCAGTCACGTTATTTTTTGTATTGTTCACTTTGTTTACTTTGTTATTAAGGTACATGCAATCTGTATCCTAAAGATCTCACTGTTGCAACGGGCCCCTCTGCAGCCCACCCCACCCACCTGGACTCAACATTTTGCTCCCAGTCAAACTGCGCTCTCCTGGAGAGGGGTAGACCCTCAAAAAGGTCATTCACACCGCACCACACACTATGGCTGACCTGTCATTTGCGTCTTACAATGTCAAAGGCTTTAATTCTCCCTCTAAACTGAGTCAGGTTTTCTCATTGTTACGCAAATCTGGAGCCACTATCCTTCTTCTCCAGGAGACGCACTTTAAATTTAATCATTACCCCAACCTCTCATATGGCCACTACTCTCAGTGGTTTCATTGTGGTAGCAACTAGTCTGCTTCTGGGGGGGTGAGTGTTGGGTTTCAGAGGAAGTTTCCCTTTCAATATACCTCCCACCTACAGGACCCTGATGGCCGATACGTATTGGTAAAGGCAGTATTGGCCCCCAGATATATACGTTTATTAACCTCTATCCACCGAATACCGGCCATTATAGCTGGTTTGCTAGGATATTTCCAATTATTAAATCCTTTTCAGAAGGTTTGGTTGTAGTGGGAGGCGATTTCAACGCTACCTTAAACCCACAACTAGACTCCTCGACATCTAAATCGGCGCTCAAAACCCTGCGCTTCATAAGAGAGGGTTTTTGGAATTTTCACCTTATAGATGTTTGGTGTACGTTATATCCAACCACAGCTGACTATACTTTCTATTCCAACGCTCATGGTACATACCAACGCTTGGACAACCTGTTTGTATCTAAGGAGCACCTCCAGCTCTGTCACAACCCTCAAATAGGGTCTATCCACCTCTCCGACCATGCCCCAATTTCACTACTAATTTCAGCCCCTGTATCTAAACGTAATCAATTCAAGTGGCATCTAAACAAATCCTTATTAGGTAACCTCGATACGAGAGATAGGATTGCTGGTCTTCTTGAGGAATACTTCACTATAAATAAAGATCCTGATATCTCCGCTTTTTCATTATGGGATGCCCACAAACCTTATATCAGAGGTCATTTTATAAGTATTGGAGCTTATCTAAAAAAGGAGAGAAACAAAAAGCTTGATTCCTTATGTCAAAGAATCCAATCCTTGGAATCCTTGCATAAATGTTATTTTTCTGCAACACAACTTCAGGAGTTATCTGATTGTAGAGCTGAACTGAAATCTTTGTTACAGCACTCTACAGTAGAGTTGAGCGAACACCTGGATGTTCGGGTTCGAGAAGTTCGGCCGAACTTCCCGGAAATGTTCGGGTTCGGGATCCGAACCCGATCCGAACTTCGTCCCGAACCCGAACCCCATTGAAGTCAATGGGGACCCGAACTTTTCGGTACTAAAAAGGCTGTAAAACAGCCCAGGAAAGGGCTAGAGGGCTGCAAAAGGCAGCAGCATGTAGGTAAATCCCCTGCAAACAAATGTGGATAGGGAAATGAATTAAAATAAAAATTAAATAAATAAAAATTAACCAAAATCAATTGGAGAGAGGTCCCATAGCATAGAATCTGACTTCACGTCACCCACCACTGTAAGAGTCCATTTTCATAAATTTAGGCCCAGAACCCAGGCAGAGGAGAGAGGTCCCGTAACAGACAATCTGGCTTCATGTCAGCAGAGAATCAGTCTTCATATCATAGCAGAGAATCAGGCTTCACGTCAGCCACCAATGCAACAGTCCATTGTCAGATATTGAGGCCCGGCACCCAGGCAGAGGAGAGAGGTCCCGTAACAGACAATCAGGCTTCACGTCAGCCACCAGTGCAACAGTCCATTGGCATATATTTAGGCCCAGCACCCAGGCAGAGGAGAGAGGTCCCGTAACAGAGAATCTGGCTTCATGTCAGCAGAGAATTAGTCTGCATGTCATAGCAGAGAACCAGGCTTCACGTCACCCAACATTGGAACAGTCCATGCTTCATCCTCATCCTCCTCCACCTCCTCCTCATCCTCATCCTCATCCTCCTCGTCCTCCAGTAGTGGGCCCTGGCTGGCCACATTTGTACATGGCCTCTGCTGTTGCCAAAAACCTCCCTCTGAGTCACTTCGAAGAGACTGGCCTGAAAGTGCTAAAAATGACCCCTCTTCCTCCTCCTCCTCCTGGGCCACCTCCTCTTCCATCATCACCCTAAGTGTTTTCTCAAGGAGACATAGAAGTGGTATTGTAACGCTGATAACGGCGTCATCGCCACTGGCCATGTTGGTGGAGTACTCGAAACAGCGCAACAGGGCACACAGGTCTCGCATGGAGGCCCAGTCATTGGTGGTGAAGTGGTGCTGTTCTGTAGTGCGACTGACCCGTGCGTGCTGCAGCTGAAACTCCACTATGGCCTGCTGCTGCGCGCACAGTCTGTCCAGCATGTGCAAGGTGGAGTTCCACCTGGTGGGCACGTCGCATATGAGGCGGTGAGCGGGAAGGCCGAAGTTACGCTGTAGCGCAGACAGGCGAGCAGCAGCAGGATGTGAACGCCGTAAGCGCGAACAGACGGCCCGCACTTTATGCAGCAGCTCTTTGTCTTCGCTTTAGAACCCCTCCTCCTCAAATTAAGAGCCGACACTGGAATCCAAGGAGTAAAGTTGGGAGGTACGGAGCATAAGGTTGCCGCCTTTGCGGACGACATTATGATAATGACTTCAAACCCTAAGAATTCACTCTTAGCGATTCAGAAGCACCTTGATACCTATAGTTCCCTTTCCAACTTTAAAATTAATAAGCAAAAGTCACTGGCCCAGATTCAGGTAGATTTGCCCATTACTTACACCTGAGCCGCTCAGCTGAATTTCTCTGCGCTGGAGCAATTTTGCCAAATTGCCACCTGATTCAGGAATCGTTTGTTCATTTAATTTGCTCCTGTTTAAGGCAAAGCTGAGGGCGCAAGGCCGTGCAAGTCAAAGTGGGTGTGCCCCTATGTAAATGAGGAATTTTCGGCTCAGCAGAGGTTTGCTAGCATAAT
The DNA here is from genome assembly GCF_014858855.1 of Bufo gargarizans. Taxonomy (NCBI): domain Eukaryota; kingdom Metazoa; phylum Chordata; class Amphibia; order Anura; family Bufonidae; genus Bufo; species Bufo gargarizans. The sequence goes on along the minus strand of NW_025334772.1, from coordinate 54,708 downwards.
TTCAGGGCAAATCCTGCTCAGCTGCTTGCACTGAGCAAATAAATAGGAGCAGACTTGCGCAGTTTCTTTGCTGAATTTCATCCTGCTTTTTCCTACCCCCCCCCCCTGAGCAAGGAAATTCAGCCCTTTTGCAAGACATGGCACCTCCCAAAGGGACCAAAATAAGGAAGGCCAACTTTGTGGCTGCAGAGATGGACATCCTGATTGCTGCACTCCAGCAGCATAAGGCTACTTTCACACTAGCGTTCGGGCGGATCCGTTCTGAACGGATCCGCTCATATTAATGCAGACGGAGGCTCCGTTCAGTACGGATCCGTCTGCATTAATAACTTTAAAAAAATTCGCAAGTGCGCAAGTGCGAAAGTAGCCTGCGCGGATCCGTTCAGACTTTCAATGTAAAGTCAATGGGGGACGGATCCGCTTGAAGATTGAGCCACATTGTGGCATCTTCAAACGGATCCGTCCCCATTGACTTACATTGAAAGTCTGGACGGATCCGCACGGATCCGCACGCCTCCGAACGGCCAGGCGGACACCCGAACGCTGCAAGCAGCGTTCAGCTGTCCGCCTGTCCGTGCGGAGGCGAGCGGAGCGGAGGCTGAACGCCGCCAGACTGATGCAGTCTGAGCGGATCCGCCTCCATTCAGACTGCATCAGGGCTGGACGGCTGCGTTCGGGTCCGTTCGTGAGCTCCTTCAAACGGAGCTCACGAACGGAAACCCGAACGCTAGTGTGAAAGTAGCCTAAGGAAGTCCTATATGGTGCCCAGCGGGCAAACACCACCATTGCCCAAAGGAGGGCTATATATGAAGCCATTGCCCTGGACATCAATGCCCTGGGTAATGAAGTGCGTACCTGGGATGACATCCAGAAGAAATTAAATGATATGAGACATTTGGCCATCTTTTGCTAACTTGCCCCTGCTTTTAACAGGAGCAAGTTTGCCCAGGGAAAAAAGCTTGCACGCTTCCAGCGCAAGATGCGCATCACACGCGCATGTTTCTGAATCATCGGCAGTACCTAATTTGCATATTCGCTGAGGGAATTCCATGAAGGCGCAACTTACACCCCGCGCAAAATTGCACGAAAATTGCGCAGGAACAGCTAGGCTGCGTGCGCGGGAAAATGGCCGCATTTCAGGCTTAACTGGTTTACAGAATCAGCCGCAAATTTGCATAGGAGCAAATCAGTACTTGCGCGGCGCAAATCACACTTGTTCCCGCGCAAGTGCTTCTTGAATCTGGGCCACTGGTGATTTGTTTTGGGATCCCCCAATCAACACAAAGAAGTCTAAAAAGAGACTCCCCTATCAATTGGTCTTCCCTTACTTAACATACTTAGGGATCAAAATCAGTTCCAACACCTCGGAACTTTTTTCACTCAACTATGCTCCACTATTAAAGAACATTTCCTCTAGCATAGATAAGCTGGAAAATCCGACCATCTCTTGGTTTGGCCGCAAGAATCTACTTATGTCCTTGATACTCCCCCGCCTAACATATTTACAACAAGTATTACCCATTCCAGTCCCCAGAACCTATTATGACTCTTTAAGGAAACTATTCCGTGCATTTATCTGGAAAAGAAAGAAGCCTAGATTGTCTTTTGAACTCCTATCACACCCCAAGTACTATGGAGGAATTGCCCTACCCGACCCAGAGATATATGGAAGAGCGATTCTCTTATCCAGAATAATAGAGTGGCTCAGATCTTGCAGCGCCAAACCATGGGTAGCAATAGAACAGGAGCTAATAAATAAACCTTTCAGGTCTCTCTTACTAGGCAATAACAACACATGCAACCTACCTCCCTCGCCGTATCCAATTATTCAAGCTACTCTAAAAGTGTGGAGATGGCTCCAATCATCTCACTGTGCGATACCCTTCCCATCCCCCCTCCTTTCAATTAAGGATATTTTGGGGACTGCCTTACCTGCAGTAATTGATAGTACTCCACGGGAATTGAGGGACTCATCTATTCCAATCCTCTCCTTCTTTGATCCTAATGGATCAGTACTTCAGCTCAAGGAGTTCCAAAAAATTCTGAATGCCACTTATCCCCACCTATCCTCTACTTCATACTTACATACCTTCATCTCTCAGCACATAGACCTTTACCGCTTTATCTCTCAGCACATATCGATAAGCGACCTTTACCGCCCTTTGCTATGGTCTGAGACACTCATCTCTAATCCCTCCCCCCCCAAGAAAACTAATTTCACAACTTTTCAAAAGACTAAACACCCTTACTATACCAACTAAACCATCCTTTATACGACAATGGGAAAAAGACTTAGGACAAGAATTCTCCATCACAAATTTGCCAAACATACTGTCCTCCCCACATACCTCATCTAGGTGTGTCCACATACAGGAGAATGGATATAAGATCCTAGCCAGATGGTATAAAACACCCGACATAACGTCGCTTTATTCAGCAACAGCCTCAGATAGATGTTGGAGGTGCCTTGACGGTAGAGGATCTTTTTTCCACATTTGGTGGGATTAACCAACCATTAGGATCTGGTGGAAAGTAATCTTCCAGATTTGTAACCAGATTTGCCAGACTAAGGTGCAAATGTCCGCACGTAAAGCCCTACTCAACCTCGAGGAGGATAATGCAGTACATCCTATGTCTTTCCTCTTTAAACAGCTTCTAATAGCAGCCCGTTTATTGATTCCCAAGTTTTGGCTCTCCACTGCCCTTCCCTCCATAGAGCAATGGAAACAAAAAATTGATCAAATCTTCCGTTTTGAGGAACTCTCTTCATGGGAGGCTAGGAATCATCTTAAGTTCCAACGCCAGTGGCATTTATGGCAAAAGTTTAGACACCCGAATTATCCATAGTGATTCTCATGCCATTCTTTCAGATATAGATGTCTATTACCTAATTTTGACATCCCTAGTTGTATACCGGACCCCTATAGTCTCTTATAGCGACCTCCCCGGGTGTATAGTAGTAAAAGTATGCTCATTGGCTACCAGGACTAGCTAATTTATTCCTTTAATGTGGTGTTATGTGAATGCTTAAATACTGAGATACGAGACTCTGTCACCCGTTGTATGTGATTTGATATGTTGGCTACTACTGCAACTATGTACTTGTCACGCCTTGCAAGGCATATCAGAATCTATTGATGTACCTTGTTACGTTAAATAAAATAAAATAAATTATAAAAAAAAAAAAAGCAAATTGCCTAAACTATGGATTTGTTTGGCAGAATAATTTTTGTGAAAATTATATTGATCAATTCCATCTAAACAATTTTTATCCCTTTTACAAAAAACCTTCTATGGAGAATTATAAAAAAATATGGATTCCTCTATATGATATTCATATTAAATACCTGTAGGAATGGAAACTAGCAAAATGGCACCTTCCAAAATATGACTGATCTACCCGACATACAGATGTAGCCAATGTTATCTTGACTGGCTTAACGTGTTAATGCAACAAAATGACATTACAGTGATCATGTTACAGTGACCCTCCTGGCATGCCTGGAGCCAGGATAATGTTGGCTACATCAGAAGACATCATTTTTTTCTTGCCATAGAGCTCAAAAAGAATGTTGTCTGATCGGTGCTAATGCCCATCTTGTAGATTTGTACTTTCATGTGAAATTGTCCCTACTCACCAGTCTGGTTGGAGATCTCGCCTTCTGCACAGGGCGCACAGTAGTAGCAGCATTTCTGTTTTCCTTCCAGTAAGACTTTCCAGTATCCATGGAGGCAACTCTCACCACAGATCGAGCGCGGTGTCTGGAAAAGCCATATACACATGTACATATACGTATTTAATGCTTGCCTTTTGAGACATAAAGGTGCTCTCCCTTTTATAATATATAAACTCCAGATATTGAGACCTGTAGAGGAATCCATACTCATCCAGTCCCTGCTACTCAATTATGGCCCTCTGACATCCAAGCTGTCTGCACTGCACTTCTGGTCCCAGCCAATGACTGGTCTCAACAGTGATGTGTCCCAAAGTGGCACATCACTGCTGGGTGATGTACTGCTTGGAGATATGTCACCTTTGAGGCCACTCAGTGGAAGCAGAGGATAAAGTGACCCTGTCCATGTAGGAAGTTGACATATAGAGACCAGAAGTCCAATGAAGAGCCCTGGAGCGAGGGAGTCAGAACCGAGCAATGGGGACTAGATGAGTATAGATTTCTAAGCAGGTCCCAATTTCAGTGAGTTACATAAATACACAACTGACAATACTAGCTAATTCCTCAAGCCGATGTTAAAAGCTGAGAACTTTGCCAATATCTTCCAGTCAGGAACATATCGGAGCCCCTCATGCACCACGTCACGGTGTCTCAGCAAGAATGGGGTCATACCACTAAACTACCTATGGTGTGTGAACAAGGTCTGAACAGTGCTAAAAACCAACTCACAGTCAGACTCTTAGATGCCTCCATGGTGGTATCACCAATGCACTGTGCTGAGAGTTGGTTTTTAGAAATGTTCAGACCTTGTTCACACATCACAGGTAGTTCAGTGGTAGGACCCCATGCTTGCTGAGACACCGTGATGTGGTGCATGAGGGGCTCCGATTGGAAGATATTGGCAACATTCTCAGATTTTAACATCGGCCTGGGGAATTAGCTAGTATTGTCAGTTGCGTATCATTTTGGTGCATTTTTTCCAATGATTTTTGTATTTATATATTTTTTCATCTGCACTAATGTATCATTTCATGTAAGGTGTCCTTGTGGTGTATGTGGTCCGCCCCGGCATCCTCCATTGTACACATTTTTTGCTGGGGATTGCCGTTATCTGCGGACCGCATGCAGAGGAATTGCTACTCCGGTTATAGACACGCTACAGTGTTTGGGTTTGGAGCATTTCCACCTGTTTAGTTTTTTTTTTTCAGTGAGTTACATAAAGAAAATAAAACAAAAAACTGAAAACTCCTTTAAGGTGTGTGATATTTTGCTACTGGGAGCAGTGCCATCCAGGAGTAGGGCTGGATAAGCAGGAAATGTCCTAGGCTAGTTTCACACTACCATTACCATTCTCCACTAGGCTGTTCCAGCAGAGAACTGCCTAATGGAGTTCCCTGGATTCAGCATACCCAGATGTTACTGCAATGCCTGCTGGCCCCAAGGGATCCAGAGGAGATCCAGCCACTACCTGGCAAATATGCGGAGATTCGGCTGGGCAAACACTGCAGGTATATGTGCTGGGTAGCAGCCAGATCTCCATTGGATACCATTGTAGTTAATGGGACTGTCAATCTGTTTTCTGCTGGATCAGCCTGCCGGACACTGGTAAAGGAGATGTGCAAGAGGCCTTAGACTACAAAATGTACAGTATGCAGCAGGTATTCTGTTTTCAAAGTTCTTGACTTAGTCCTCATGCATTTGTGGTCCACAAATTATGGATCCTCAAAACATGCATACCGGCAGTGTACTGTACATGTCATCATGTTCTTTCTCCCTTTTATAGAAGTGTCCTATCCTTTTCTGCATAACGGACAAGTGTAGCATGTTTTTTTACTATTATAATTTTTTTTGCAGAATATCAACACTGAAATGTGGGCTGTCTACATTTTTGGCAGACTATTGAAATAAATGTGTCCGCATTCGAAACGCTAAAAATGTGGATGAGATGTGGAAGGAAAATCCGGCGGTGTGCATAAGGCCTTAAATAACAAGGAAACTATGTCTTGCAGATAGAAGCAAAATACAGTAGAAAATATAGAAACATAGAATGTGTCGGCAGATAAGAACCATTTGGCCCATCTAGTCTGCCCAATATACTGAATACTATAAATAGACCCATGACCCTATCTTATATGATGGATGGCCTTATGCCTATCCCATACATGCTTAAACTCCTTCACTGTATTTGCAGCTACCACTTCTGCAGGAAGGCTATTCCATGTATCCACTACTCTCTCGGTAAAGTAATACTTCCTGATATTACTTTTAAACCTTTGCCCCTCTAATTTTAAACTTTGTCCTCTTGTAGCAGTTTTCTTCTTTGAAATATTCTTTCCTCTTTTACCTTGTTGATTCCCTTTATGTATTTAAAAGTTTCTCTCATATCCCCTCTGTCTTGTCTTTCTTCCAAGCTATACATGTTAAGGTCCTTTAACCTTTCCTGTTAAGTTTTATCCTGCAATCCATGTACTAGTTTAGTAGCCCTTCTCTGAACTCTCTCCAAAGTATTAATATTCTTCTGGAGATATGGTCTCTAGTATTGTGCACAATGCCCCAAATGAGGTCTCACTAGTGCTCTGTAGAGCGGCATGATCGCCTCCCTCTTTCTACTGGTAATTCCTCTCCCTATACACCCAAGCATTCTGCTAGCATTTCCTGCTGCTCTATGACATTGTCTGCCTACCTTTAAGTCTTCTAAAAAATGACCCCTAAATCCCTTTCCTCAGATACTGAGGTTAGGACTGTATCACTGATTTTATATTCTGCTCTTGGGTTTTTACGCCCCAGGTGCATTATCTTGCACTTATCAACATTACATTTTAGTTGCCAGATTTTTTACCATTCCTCTAGTTTTCCTAAATCTTTTTCCATTTGGTGTATCCCTCCAAAAACATCAACCCTGTTACAAATCTTTGTGTCATCAGCAAAAAGACACACCTTACCATCAAGGCCTTCTGCATTTCTCTGATAAAGATTTTAAACAATATGGGTCCCAGAACAGATCCCTGAAGTACCCCACTGGTAACAAGACCATGGTCTGAATATACTCCATTGACTACAACCCTCTGTTGTCTGTCCCTCAGCCACTGCCTAATTCATTCAACAATATGGGAATCCAAGCTCAAAGACTGCAGTTTATTGATAAGCCTTCTATGTGGGACAGTATCAAAAGCTTTACTAAAGTCTAGATAAGCGATGTCTACTGCACCTCCGCCATGTATTATTTTAGTCACCCAATAAAAAAAATCTATAAGATTACTTTGACATGTTCTCTCTGAAGTAAACCCATGCTGTTTTCATCTTTCAATCCATGGGATTTTAGATGTTCCACAGTCCTTACCTTAAGTATGGTTTCCTTTAATTTCCCCACTATTGATGTCAGGCTTACTGGCCTATAGTTGCCCGATTCCTCCCTACTACCTTTCTTGTGAATGGGCACAACATTTGCTGATTTCCAATCTTCTGGCCCGACTCCTGTTGCCAGTGATTGGTTAAATAAATATGTTAATGGTTTGGCTAGTTCACCGCTAAGCTCTTTTAATAGCTTTGGGTGTACATTCAGAATTCATTTATATCATTTTAACAAAGTGAAAAAAACAGCAGAGACTCTGTAGCATCTCGAGCACCTGTCTTGGTCTGAAGTGCTGTAAGATGAGATACCTCAAAATTATAAAAAACAGAGATGAGCGAATTTCTTGAAATTGGTCATAAAATTTGATTTGGTTCATGAGATGAGGAAATCTTTTCTACACTAACGAGGTTCTAACTAAATCTCACAAAATGTTTCTTCCAAATGAATCATAATTGCCTAAATAAGCGCTGATCATTTTACTTTCAAAATAAAGTACAATAAAGAGGGAAACAGGACAAGGAGTATAAGGATAAAAGATCACATGGCTCAAACAGGTCATGTTATTTTTTCAGGCGGCCTGACAGCCAATCAGGAGGCAGAATATTTGCTGGTCTATTAGGCTCTGTACTAGCTGTGAAGTTCAGCCACTGATGTCAGATGTGTTTGCCAGACACTGATTGCAGACACAAGCCAGTCATTTTAGGTTCTTGCAGGGACAGTGAAGTTGAGTTAGGTAGATTGAACTACTAGGTAGAAAGTCAGGTTGTGTCAATAGGGAGTGCATAGGGACAGTTAGTGTGCTGGGATTGGATGTCTTACGGGGAAAGGAGGGGGGGCAGCTGTTCATGGCTGGCACTGCAGACACAAAGACCCTGCACTAAGATCATTCAAAGAGACAGTTGTCACAAGGTAGGGGGAGGGGAGGAACACCAGAATGACAACAGAAGGAAAAAGACCAGAAACTAGGCCTCACGGCTAGAAAAAGGGTAGAGGCCACCACCTAGGAAACCCTAAACCTAGCCCTGGCTCCTGACAGAATGAAAAGACCCTTAAGGTGGGAATATTCATACACCAGAAACCTATGCCTTAGAAACCCTGGAAAGCCCTAGGAGTAGTAAATGGGTCAGAGACCACTGGTTCCTTCCCAGATGAATGAACCAGCGTCTCCCTGGGGCCTAGTAAACATCAAGCAAAAGGAAACAACAAAATACAAAGAGGAGCACACTTATATTCAATAGAAAATGGATGAGTAGGAACACAGATGAGGGACTCACATCAGCTCTTCTAACTCCAGGCAGATAATATCAACCGCATGGTAAGAAGTGTGAGTAAAGACTATATAGAGATCAGTAATGACCACAAGCTACACATGGGATAAGAGGTGTGGCCATTACTAACAACAACACTGCAATAAGTGGATACAGAGAGACTGTCAGATAACCTCACGTGCTGCCAGTCTCTTAGAGCTTCTAACCTTTGTTATGGGAAGGACCGTGACAACAGTATTTTCTGTGCATGAGTCAGCTTTTTTTTCCAACAATCTGTTAGAAAGCTGCTACAATTGGGGCGGCGAAGCTTGCGCCGGACTGTGATGGCAGCATAGTTAGAAGCTTTCCGCGCTTGATCCTTTAAAGCATCAGCATACACAAGCTGACAGACGACAGCATGGTTAAGATCGGACACCATAAAAGGGTGACAGACCGCAGTGCTTGAGCACCAAAAACGCGACAAACCGCAGTGCTTGAGCACCAAACAGCAACTGCGCCCTCCCTGCAAAAATGCCGCACATACCTCAATGACCTCCATAACGCGTTGGAGGATCAAGAAAACAGGGGACGCAGGAACAATCTGCGATTCAGGGGGATATCAGAGACTGTCGTGGCAGCTGATATTCCAGGAGCGGTAACCGCTATATGCTGCTCCCTACTAGGACCTGACGGCCAGGCAGACATCATCATCGAACGTGCCCATAGGGCGCTCAGACCTAAACCCAAGGGGTCGGAACCGCCTAGAGACGTAATGTGCAGGTTTCAAAATTTTCAAGTCAAGACCGCGGTCCTGGAAGCAGCTAGGAACCAGGAGGAACTTTCGTACGAAGATTCAAACATTTCGATCTATCAGGACCTGGCCCCATCAACGTTGAAGAAACGAAGATCCCTGAAGCCCTTGACAGACTGTCTCAGGCTGAACAAGACCCCTTATAGATGTACCTTTCCCTTTGGGATCTCGTTCTTCTATGCATGACGTTGCCTCAATATTAATACTTTCGCTAACCTGATGGGAGCCTACGATCATTTGCAGATTCCACCTCTGGACATTGAGAACTGGGAGCTTTATCTAGACCTTACAGAGCTTCCGGAATTGCCGAAGTCCTCACCATTCGAGCTTCCACGCACACCGAAGACCCAGAAGTTCAAGCGGAGGAACACGCAGCTTACACCGTAGAGACTGTCCTTATTCTCATAATGGCATGCTCTAATCGCTCCGATTTTCTTGCTGAGCTTCCTCTAGTCTTTACCCATCTTTCTGACTCTCCTGCCTACTGCCCTTCCCCCCCCTGATACCAGCGGTATGCTACTATACTATCACCAACTCCTTCTCACCCCTTCCCCCCCATCTCTTATTGCAGCTTCTTTATTGTCTGTCTTTGAGTCACTTCTGTGACTTTCATCCAGTGCTTAGAGGATCACAATAGGGTTGATTAACCATTTCCCCCCTTGTGACCCTTGTGTCCTACACTGTTCAAACGCATTACAGTGGGTACTGTTACTCGAGATTTTTCTATCACGTTATTTACTGTTTTGTTTATTTTGTTATGAAGGTACATGCATTCTGTGCCCTAAAGATCCATCAGACGCAAGAGCTCCCTCTGGGGCCCACCTTACTCACCCGAATTCTACCCAATACTCTTAGCAATGTTGCGCTCTCCTGGAGAATGAAAGACCCTCAGCAAGGTAACACACTACACATCAAACACAATGGCTGACCTGTCATTTGCGTCTTACACTGTCAAAGGCTTTAATTCTCCCTCTAAAAGGAGTCAGGTTTTCTCATTGTTACACAAATCGGGAGCCACTGTCCTACTTCTCCAGGAGACGCACTTCAAATTTAATCATTACCCCAATCTCTCATATGGCCACTATTCTCAGTGGTTTCATTGTGGCGGAAATTCCTCTGCTTCAGGGGGGGTGAGTATTGGGTTTCAGAGGAGAGTCCCCTTTCAATGCACCTCTCACCTGCAGGACCCTGATGGTCGCTACTTATTGGTCAAGGGTAGTATTAGCCCTCAGATGTATACGTTCATCAACCTTTTGTGCACCAAACACTGACCACTACAACTGGTTCTCCAAGGTTTTCCCTATCATTAGCTCCTTTGCAGAAGGCTTGATCGTAGCGGGAGGGGATCTCAATGCCACCTTAAACCCACAGCTAGACTCCTCAACATCAAAATCGGCCCTGGCGCTCAAAACTCTGCGCTACATTAGAGAGGGTTATATCCTACTACAGCTGACTATACTTTCTACTCTAATGTTCATGGTACATACCAACGCCTGGACTACCTATTTGTATCTAAGGAACACCTTCAATTCTGCCATAACCCTCAAATAGGGTCCATCCATCTCTTCGACCATGCCCCTATTTCCCTTTCACTTTCAGCCCCCGCTCCCAAACAGAACAAATTCAAGTGCCGCTTAAACAAATCCTTATTAGGGAACCTGAATACCAGAGATAAGATTGCTGAGCTCCTTTAAGAATACTTCACTTTAAATAAGGATCCAGATATTTCTGCCCTATCCTTATGGGATGCCCACAAACCTATTATTAGGGGACATTTCACAAGTATGGGAGAAACAAAAGGTTTGATTCCCTATGCCAGAGAATACAATCCTTGGAATCCCTACATAAACGTTCCTTCTCTGCTCCACAACTCCAGGAATTATCTGGCTGTAGAGCTGAACTGAAGTCTATGTTATAGCAATCTACGGCTAAATTATTCTTGAATTCGCATCACAAATTCTTCGCTCATGGACATCTAAATTCATGATGCGCAGGATAAAAAAAAGAAGGTCAACAAATTACATCCACCAAATAGAACACCCTCAGGGCTCACCCCTATACTCCTCCAAAGATATAGGTGCCCAATTTCGTGAGTTTAATGAAGCTCTGTATAACTTTCCCCAAACGCTCACCCCTGAGGCCCATTCATCCATCCTTTCCTCCTTCCTAGATACACTCTCAATACCAACTATCCCCGAAGACCAGAAACTGAAGCTTGCTTCCCCTTTCACCCCGGGGGAACTCTCAGCTGCCTTAAAACAGACCCCCTCTGGCAAAAGCCCAGGCCTAGACGGCCTTCCAGTTCTATACTATAGAACTTACCAACAATGCTTACTCCCCCACCTGCTCGCGGTATGTAATTTAACTCTACAAGGGGAAATACTGTCCAGGGATATGACACAAGCTCACAACACCTTGATCCCTAAAGAAGGGAAAGACCCTAAACAGTGTGCCAACTGCAACCAATATAGTGCAATTCTCTGCTATCCGATCTAGACCTCTCCTCCTGCTGAGCACGGACGCAGAAAAAGCGTTCAACAGAATTAGTTGGTCCTTTCTGCGACGCATCCTATACCGACTCGGCCTACCTGATCCCTTTGTGCAAGTCACTTTCGCAATGTATGCTCAGGCTTCGGCCTCTGTCTTGATCAATGGAGACTTATCAGACCCCTTTATCATTCAAAACGGTACTAGGCAAGGGTGCCCCCTTTCCCCTCTGCTCTTTGTACTGGCTCTAGAGCCACTTCTCCTAAAATTGAGAGCGGACACAGGAATCCGTGGAGTGGTGCTGGGGGGTACGGATCATAAAATTGCCGCTTTTGCGGACGATATCATGATCATGACATCCAACCCTAAGGACTCACTATCTGCAATTCAAAAACACTTAGATACATATAGTTCCTTTTCCAACTTTAAAATTAATAAGCAAAAATCATTGGTAATGTGTGTTGGAATCCCTCAATCAACTCAAAGAAGCTTAAAAAGGGACTCCCCTTTTAACTGGTCCTCCCCTTACATAACATATTTAGGGATCAAAATTAGTCCTAACACCTCGGAACTGTTCTCACTAAATTATACCCCATTATTAAAGGACATCTCCTCTAGCATAGGTAAACTGGATATTCCAACCATTTCTTGGTTTGGCCGAAAGAACCTACTTATGTCTTTGATACTCCCCCGCCTCACTTACTTACAACAGGTATTGCCCATTCCAGTCCCCAAAACCTATTACAACTGTCTAAGGAAACTATTCCGCTCGTTTATTTGGAGAGGGAAGAAGCCCAGATTGTCTTATGAGCTTTTATCGCGTCCCAAGTGTTCTGGGGGTATTGCCCTACCAGACCCAGAGTTGTATGGAAAGGCGGTCCTATTATCCAGAATAATAGATTGGCTCAGACCTTGTAGCACAAAACCCTGGGTTGCGATAGAACAAGAGCTAATGAATAAATCATTTAGATCCCTTTTGTTAGGCAACAAAAGCACATGTAACTTACCCTCCTCGCCATACCCTGTTATTCAGGCTACTCTGAATGCGTGGAAATGGTTTCAGTCCTCTCACTGCTCAATACCCTTCCCTTCTCCTCTTCTCTCAATTAGTGATATCCTGGGAACTGCACTACCCGCTTTATTTACTGTACCCCAAAGGATTTGAGGGACTCATCTACCCCAATACTCTCATTTTTTTATCTTAATGGTTCTTTGCTCCAGCTTAAAGAGTTCCAAAAGATCTTCAATGCCGATCGCCTACACATCTCCTCCATGTCATATCTACATGCCTTCATCTCTCAGCACATATCAATAAGCAACCTTTTTCGCCCTTTGCTATGGTCTGAGGTCCTCTTCTCAAGCCCTATTCCCCAAAGAAAACACATTTCGCAACTTTTCAAAAGACTAAATAATCCTCAGATTCTCACTAAAACAGCGTTTGTCCGCCACTGGGAAAAGGACTTAGGACAGGAGTTCTCCATTTCCACCTTGCCGAATTTAATGTCATCCCCACACTACTCATCCAGATGTGTCCGCATACATGAAAATGCTACAGCTTCTGACATATGTTGGAGGTGCCGTGTTGGTAGAGGAACCTTTTTCCACATTTGGTGGGATTGCCCAATCATCAAGACCTGGTGGAAAGAAATTTTTCAGATTAGTAATCTTATATGCAAGACTAAGGTGCAAATGTCCGGGAGCAAAGCCCTGCTTAACCTTGATGGAGATAAGGCAATGCATCCGATGCCTTTCCTTTTTAAACAGCTGCTGATAGCAGCCCGACTATTGATTCCTAAATATTGGCTTTCCACCTCCCCCCTCCACCCCATAGAGCAGTGGAAATTGAAAGTTGACCAAATCTTCAGTTTTGAAGAACTTTCTTCATGGGAGGCTAGAAATCACCAATGGCATCTATGGCAAAAGTTTAGACACCTGAGTTACACATAGGGACCCGTCTTCCGTTCTTTCAAATATAGGTGACTCCTACTATGGTCTGCTTCTCCCAGACAGAAGTTAGACCTTTCACCAGCCTCCCACAATGGTCTTTCCCTGGTGTATTCCAGTATGTTTGTGCATCATTTGTTGCTGGGTTTTGTTGATACAGTAACTTTTCAAAATGGTGTAATATGACTGTTAAAGTAATGGAAACACGTCTTCTGCTGTATCTGATGTGAAATATATATTGGCATTTATGTTTTGGCATCACGCCTTGCTAGGCGTGTAAGTATCTATAAATGTACCATGTTACGTTATATAAAATAAAAATTTTAATAAAAAATAAAAAAAGCTGCTACAATTAATAAGTGTTTTACAGATATATTCTGAGAACCACCATCAGCATATATATTTTGTAGCATACACTGCAAAATGTTGCCTTTTTGTTTCCAAAAACATCTGCAATTTTGATAATATTAAAAAATTGCACAATTCAGTGCATTTTAGGGCATCAATATCAGCATGCATTGTGTTTATAGAAGAGCATGTTTATTTTAACCAGTTAATTACAAAAAAAAATCTGTTTCATTTTTCTACTATTTATAGTTGCACAATTCAGTGTATTTTAGTATGTCAATTCCAATGTGCAGTGTGTTCATAGAAACGGACGTCTAATTATGCTTCTTATGCTAACTTAAAAAAACTGTTACAATTTTGCTACTGATTACAATTGCACAATTTATTACATTTTAGTGCATCAGTTCCAGTGTGTCCATAGAAGGGCAATTTAAATTGAGGTTGTGTAGAATGTGTAGAGTGTATGTAGAATGACACATTTTATTGACCCTATGTTAATTAGAAAAAAAGCAAGACCAATTTTGGTACCGGAAATACTTGCACAATTCATTGTGCAGTGTATTTGTAGAAAGGATTGTTTGATTGTCTGTTAAAAAAAAAAAAAAAACTTGCTATTTTAATACCATTTATACATGAGAAATTTAACACATTTTTGGTGTGTCAATACCTGTGTGCATTGTGTTCATAAAAGAGCATGTTTCATTGAGTTTGTGTGAATAAAAAAAAATGTTTAAGTTTGTTTACCATTTATAATTTGTACAATTCAGCACATTTTAGTGTGTTACTACCAGTTGTGGCAATGTGAACATTGAGGTGTTGTTTCCCCAGGTTCCAGTCTGGGACTTATGGCATGCTCATGTCCAGGATCCTATTTAATCCTGCTACTGGATCTTGGGTGTGTCTCACTCTGGAGTGTCTGTGTGCAGCAGAGGCTTGCGAAAGCTCTGTACAAGTGATCTCAGCCGAGCTGGCTGATGGGCCACAGGGCTAGGTGTTAGCTTGAACTTTGGGGGACTCCGCAAGCCTTGGAATCGACGGTTGCTAGGCCAGAGTCAGGAGGACATCTGGGCCACAATCCCCCAAAAGGTACTGGACTTTGTTAAATCCTGGAAGTGCTGGATTGTTAGGCTGAGAAAAGCTGCATGTTCTTCCCGTGTGTGAACGGGGCTTTCAGTGAGGTAGGGAGTCCTCATGTTTAGGACACTTTTCTGATATTGCTCCACTATCTTTCTGCGCAACATTGTGGGAATTGGTGATCCTCTACCCATCTTGGCTTCTGAGAGACACTGCCACTCTGAGAAGCTCTTTTTATACCCAATGATGTTGCTAATTGACCTAATTAGTGTTAATTGGTCTTCCAGCTCTTCGTTATGCTCAAATTTACTTTTTGCAGCCTCTTAATGCTACTTGTCCCAACTATTTTGGGATTTGTTGACACCGTGAAAATTTGAATCAACGTATTTTTCCTTTAAAATGATACATTTACTCGGATTAAACGTTTGATCTGTCATCTACGTTCTATTACAAATAAAATATTGACATTTGCCATCTCCACATCATTGCATTCAGTTTTTATTCACAATTTGTTTAGTGTCCCAACTTTTTTGGAATTCGGTTTGTATTATTGGCAAACCAAATATATATTTTCCAGTCAGCGGCGCTGTTACCGTATATGTTTTAAAGCCAGTGGTGCAGTTATATGTTTGAAAGCCTTTTGTGGCGTGTATTATCATAAATAGAAAAAATATATTTGCCGCTCAGCGTTGCGGTTATTTGTTCTAAAGCCATTTTTGCCGTGTATTAGTGGCAAACCAAAAATAGAATAGAAGTTGGAGGGCACTCAAGTATCTGGTGTCACACAGAGTGCTCTAATTTATGGTACTATAAACACATTTATTGACTAAAAATTTAAATTAATAAAAATACACATAAAACACACCGTACTGATAACAGATCAAATCTCCTATCTAGTAACTTGTAGAATATTAAATCAATACGCAGTTGATATTTGTAGTGCCCTTAATCAAAATCATATAATAATTTATTTTGAAATGGTTTCTTCAGAGAACGATGATAACCATCTGTTATAGGTAGAAAGAAGCGGAAAAAGATACTGAATATTGGTAAGTAGAGTTGCGCGAACACCTGGATGTTCGGGTTCGAGAAGTTCGGCCGAACTTCCCGGAAATGTTCGGGTTCGGGATCCGAACCCGATCCGAACTTCGTCCCGAACCCGAACCCCATTGAAGTCAATGGGGACCTGAACTTTTCGGTACTAAAAAGGCTGTAAAACAGCCCAGGAAAGGGCTAGAGGGCTGCAAAAGGCAGCAACATGTAGGTAAATCCCCTGCAAACAAATGTGCATAGGGAAATGAATAAAAATAAAAATTAAATAAATAAAAATTAACCAAAATCAATTGGAGAGAGGTCCCATAGCAGAGAATCTGGCTTCACGTCACCCACCACTGGAACAGTCCATTCTCAGATATTTAGGCCCCGGCACCCAGGCAGAGGAGAGAGGTCTCGTAACAGAGAATCTGTCTTCATGTCAGCAGAGAATCAGTCTTCATGTCATAGCAGAGAATCAGGCTTCACGTCAGCCACCACTGCAACAGTCCATTGTCATAAATTTAGGCCCAGCACCCAGGCAGAGGAGAGAGGTCCCGTAACAGACAATCTGGCTTCATGTCAGCAGAGAATCAGTCTACATGTCATAGCAGAGAATCAGGCTTCACGTCACCCACCACTGTAAGAGTCCATTTTCATAAATTTAGGCCCAGCACCCAGGCAGAGGAGAGAGGTCCCGTAACAGACAATCTGGCTTCATGTCAGCAGAGAATCAGTCTTCATGTCATAGCAGAGATTCAGGCTTCACGTCAGCCACCACTGCAACAGTCCATTGTCATAAATTTAGGCCCAGCACCCAGGCAGAGGAGAGAGGTCCCGTAACAGACAATCTGGCTTCATGTCAGCAGAGAATCAGTCTTCATATCATAGCAGAGAATCAGGCTTCACGTCAGCCACCAATGCAACAGTCCATTGTCAGATATTTAGGCCCGGCACCCAGGCAGAGGAGAGAGGTCCCGTAACAGACAATCTGGCTTCATGTCAGCAGAGAATCAGTCTGCATGTCATAGCAGAGAATCAGGCTTCACGTCAGCCACCACTGCAACAGTCCATTGTCATAAATTTAGGCCAAGCACCCAGGCAGAGGAGAGAGGTCCCGAAACAGACAATCTGGCTTCATGTCAGCAGAGAGTCAGTCTTCATATCATAGCAGAGAATCAGGCTTCACGTCACCCACCACTGTAAGAGTCCATTTTCATAAATTTAGGCCCAGCACCCAGGCAGAGGAGAGAGGTCCCGTAACAGACAATCTGGCTTCATGTCAGCAGAGAATCAGTCTTCATGTCATAGCAGAGATTCAGGCTTCACGTCAGCCACCACTGCAACAGTCCATTGTCATAAATTTAGGCCCAGCACCCAGGCAAAGGAGAGAGGTCCCGTAACAGACAATCTGGCTTCATGTCAGCAGAGAATCAGTCTGCATGTCATAGCAGAGAATCAGGCTTCACGTCAGCCACCACTGCAACAGTCCATTGTCATAAATTTAGGCCAAGCACCCAGGCAGAGGAGAGAGGTCCCGAAACAGACAATCTGGCTTCATGTCAGCAGAGAATCAGTCTTCATATCATAGCAGAGAATCAGGCTTCACGTCACCCAACATTGGAACAGTCCATTGGCATATATTTAGGCCCCGGCACACAGACAGAGGAGAGGTTCATTCAAATTTGGGTAGCCTCGCAATATAATGGTAAAATGAAAAAAAAAATAGGATTGAATGAGGAAGTGCCCTGGAGTACAATAATATATGGTTAAGGGGAGGTAGTTAATGTCTAATCTGGACAAGGGACGGACAGGTCCTGTGGGATCCATGCCTGGTTCATTTTTTTGAACGTCAGCTTGTCCACATTGGCTGTAGACAGGCGGCTGCGTTTGTCTGTAATGACACCCCCTGCCGTGCTGAATACACGTTCAGACAAAACGCTGGCCGCCGGGCAGGCCAGCACCTCCAAGGCATAAAAGGCTAGCTCTGGCCACGTGGACAATTTAGAGACCCAGTAGTTCAATGGGGCCGAACCATCAGTTAGTACGTGGAGGGGTGTGCACACGTACTGTTCCACCATGTTAGTGAAATGTTGCCTCCTGCTAACACGTTGCGTATCAGGTGGTGGTGCAGTTAGCTGTGGCGTGTTGACAAAACTTTTCCACATCTCTGCCATGCTAACCCTGCCCTCAGAGGAGCTGGCCGTGACACAGCTGCATTGGCGACCTCTTGTTCCTCCTCTGCCTTGGCCTTGGGCTTGCACTTGTTCCCCTGTGACATTTGGGAATTCTCTCAGTAGCGCGTCTACCAACGTGCGCTTGTACTCGCGCATCTTCCTATCACGCTCCAGTGCAGGAAGTAAGGTGGGCACATTGTCTTTGTAGCGTGGATCCAGCAGGGTGGCAACCCAGTAGTCCGCACACGTTAAAATGTGGGCAACTCTGCTGTCGTTGCGCAGGCACTGCAGCATGTAGTCGCTCATGTGTGCCAGGCTGCCCTGGGGTAAGGACAAGCTGTCCTCTGTGGGAGGCGTATCATCATCGTCCTGCCTTTCCCCCCAGCCACGCACCAGTGATGGACCCGAGCTGCGTTGGGTGCCACCCCGCTGTGACCATGCTTCATCCTCATCCTCCTCCACCTCCTCCTCATCCTCGTCCTCCTCGTCCTCCAGTAGTGGGCCCTGGCTGGCCACATTTGTACCTGGCCTCTGCTGTTGCAGACTCCCTCTGAGTCACTTCAAAGAGACTGGCCTGAAAGTACTAAAAATGACCCCTCTTCCTCCTCCTCCTCCTCCTCCTCCTCCTCCTCCTCCTCCTCCTGGGCCACCTCCTCTTCCATCATCGCCCCAAGTGTTTTCTCAAGGAGACATAGAAGTGGTATTGTAACGCTGATAACGGCGTCATCGCCACTGGCCATGATGGTGGAGTACTCGAAACAGCGCAACAGGGCACACAGGTCTCGCATGGAGGCCCAGTCATTGGTGGTAAAGTGGTGCTGTTCTGTAGTGCGACTGACCCGTGCGTGCTGCAGCTGAAACTCCACTATGGCCTGCTGCTGCTCGCACAGTCTGTCCAGCATGTGCAAGGTGGAGTTCCACCTGGTGGGCACGTCGCATATGAGGCGGTGAGCGGGAAGGCCGAAGTTACGCTGTAGCGCAGACAGGCGAGCAGCAGCAGGATGTGAACGCCGGAAGCGCAAACAGACGGCCCGCACTTTATGCAGCAGCTCTGACATGTCGGGATAGTTGTGAATGAACTTCTGCACCACCAAATTCAGCACATGCGCCAAGCAAGGGATGTGCTTTAAACTGGCTAGTCCCAGAGCTGCAACGAGATTTCGCCCATTATCACACACCACCAGGCCGGGCTTGAGGCTCATTGGCGGCAACCACTCGTCGGTCTGTTGTTCTATACCCTGCCACAACTCCTGTGCGGTGTGGGGCCTGTCCCCCAAACATATGAGTTTCAGAATGGCCTGCTGACGTTTACCCCGGGCTGTGCTGAAGTTGGTGGTGAAGGTGTGTGGCTGACTAGATGAGCAGGTGGAAGAAGAGGAGGAGGAAGTCGAGTAGGAGGAGGTGGCAACAGGAGGCAAAGAATGTTGCCCTGTGATCCTTGGCGGCGGAAGGACGTGCGCCAAACAACTCTCCGCCTGGGGCCCAGCTGCCACTACATTTACCCAGTGTGCAGTTAGGGAGATATAGCGTCCCTGGCCGTGCTTACTGGTCCACGTATCTGTGGTTAGGTGGACCTTGCCACAGATGGCGTTGCGCAGTGCACACTTGATTTTATCGGATACTTGGTTGTGCAGGAAGGCACGGCTCTCTTGGAGAAGTAGTGCCGGCTGGGAACAACATACTGTGGGACAGCAAGCGACATGAGCGCTGTTTGAAGCTGTCTGTGTCCACCAGCCTAAATGACAGCATTTCATAGGCCAGTAGTTTAGAAATGCTGGCATTCAGGGCCAGGGATCGAGGGTGGCTAGGTGGGAATTTACGCTTTCTCTCAAATGTTTGTGAGATGGAGAGCTGAACGCTGCCGTGTGACATGGTTGAGATGCTTGTTTATGGAGGTGGTGGTGGTGTTGGTGGTACATCCCCTGTTTGCTGGGCGGCAGGTGCCAACGTTCCTCCAGAGGCGGAGGAAGAGGCCGAGGCGGCAGCAGCAGAAGAGGCCGAGGCGGCAGCAGCAGAAGAGGCCGAGGCGGCAGCAGCAGAAGAGGTAGCAGGGGGAGCCTGAGTGACTTCCTTGGTTTTAAGGTGTTTACTCCACTGCAGTTCATGCTTTGCATGCAGGTGCCTGGTCATGCAGGTTGTGCTAAGGTTCAGAACGTTAATGCCTCGCTTCAGGCTCTGATGGCACAGCATGCAAACCACTCGGGTCTTGTCGTCAGCACATTGTTTGAAGAAGTGCCATGCCAGGGAACTCCTTGAAGCTGCCTTTGGGGTGCTCGGTCCAAGATGGCGGCGGTCAGTAGCAGGCGGAGTCTCTTGGTGGCGGGTGTTCTGCTTTTGCCCACTGCTCCCTCTTTTGCTACGCTGTTGGCTCGGTCTCACCACTGCCTCTTCCTCCGAACTGTGAAAGTCAGTGGCACGACCTTCATTCCATGTGGGGTCTAGGACCTCATCGTCCCCTGCATCGTCTTCCACCCAGTCTTGATCCCTGACCTCCTGTTCAGTCTGCACACTGCAGAAAGACGCAGCAGTTGGCACCTGTGTTTCGTCATCATCAGAGACATGCTGAGGTGGTATTCCCATGTCCTCATCATCAGGAAACATAAGTGGTTGTGCGTCAGTGCATTCTATGTCTTTCACCGCTGGGGAAGGGCTAGGTGGATGCCCTTGGGAAACCCTGCCAGCGGAGTCTTCAAACAGCATAAGAGACTGCTGCATAACTTGAGGCTGAGACAGTTTCCCTGGTATGCATGGGGGTGATGTGAGAGACTGATGGGGTTGGTTTTCAGGCGCCATCTGTGCGCTTTCTGCAGAAGACTGGGTGGGAGATAATGTGAACGTGCTGGATCCACTGTCGGCCACCCAATTGACTAATGCCTGTACCTGCTCAGGCCTTACCATCCTTAGAACGGCATTGGGCCCCACCATATATCGCTGTAAATTCTGGCGGCTACTGGGACCTGAGGTAGTTGGTACACTAGGACGTGTGGATGTGGCAGAACGGCCACGTCCTCTCCCAGCACCAGAGGGTCCACTAACACCACCACGACCATGTCCACGTCCGCGTCCCTTACTAGATGTTTTCCTCATTGTTATCGTTCACCACAACAACAAAAATATTATTTGGCCCAATGTATTGTATTCAAATTCAGCTGGATATAAATTTGAGGCCTAGTATTTAGGCGCTGGGTGACAGGTATAAGTTTACTGACAGAATTAGACTTGGAAATGCACAGTAGCGTGTGTGTGAAGTTATTCTGAATGACCCTATGTGCACCTTGAATATTATATACCCTTTTAGGGATAGATTTCAAATAGCTCTGATATAGCAGAAACCACTAAATTATGAAATTGCTAAATTGGGAATTGTATTTCAACCCAGAACAAACAATGTGCTTTGACGGACACTAAATAACTTGCCCAGCCAGAACAGTACAGCGGTAACGAAAGATTTAGCGGGATATAAATTTGAGGCCTGGTATTTAGGCGCTGGGTGACCGGTATGGATTTACTGACAGAATTAGACTTGGAAATGCACAGTAGCGTGTGTGTGAAGTTATTCAGAATGACCCTATGTGCACCTTGAATATTATATTCCCTTTTAGGGATAGATTTCAAATAGCTCTGATATAGCAGAAACCACTAAATTAGGAAATTGCTAAATTGGGAATTGTATTTCAACCCAGAACAAAAACTGTGCTTTGACGGACACTAAATAACTTGCCCAGCCACAACAGGACAGCGGTAACGAGAGATTTAGCGGGATATAAATTTGAGGCCTAGTATTTAGGCGCTGGGTGACCGGTATGGATTTACTGACAGAATTTGACTGAAATATGGCCAAAAAATAACCACACTATTGCTGGTTAAATGCACTTGGTGTGACAGCTTGACCAACCACACTACTGAGGGTTAAATGCACTTGGTGACGGGCGCAGCTTGCCCCTGATGTAGTATATGGCCAAAAAATGAACAGACTATTGCTGGTTAAATGCACTTGGTGTGACAGCTTCACCCTGATGTAGGCTTTAGCCAAAAAACAACCACACCATTGAGGGTTAAACGCACTTGGTGACAGGCGCAGCTTGCCCCTGATGTAGTATATGGCCAAAAAATAAACAGACTATTGCTGGTTAAATGCACTTGGTGTGACCCTGATGTAGGCTTTAGCCAAAAACAATCACACCATTGAGGGTTAAATGCACTTGGTCGCAGCTTGTGCTGGCGCACCACAAGACGCAAAATGGCCGCCGATCACCCCAGAAAAAAGTGACTGACAAACGGTCTGGGCAGCCTAAAAACAGTGAGCAATTGAGTATCAGCAGCTCAATGACCCACAGCTGCAGATCGATCGATTAATCAAGTCCTTTGGAGGAGTTAATCTGCCTAATCTCGCCCTACTGTTGCAGCCGCAACCTCTCCCTACGCTAATCAGAGCAAAGTGACGGGCGGCGCTATGTGACTCCAGCTTAAATAGAGGCTGGGTCACATGGTGCTCTGGCCAATCACAGCCATGCCAATAGTAGGCATGGCTGTGACGGCCTCTTGGGGCAAGTAGTATGACGCTTGTTGATTGGCTGCTTTGCAGCCTTTCAAAAAGCGCCAAGAAAGCATCACAAAAGCGCCAAGAAAGCGACGAACACCGAACCCGAACCCGGACTTTTACGAAAATGTCCGGGTTCGGGTCCGTGTCACGGACACCCCAAAATTCGGTACGAACCCGAACTATACAGTTCGAGTTTGCTCATCCCTGTTGGTAAGTATAATATCTTAATTGTTCATATTGTCAATTACAGGTTCTCCACAATAATACACATTTCTATTGCTGATTCATATAAAAAATAAAGAATAAAATAAAAATTGATGCAAAGAAAATAAAATGTCGTCTAATTCAGTTTCGTGCATGTATATAGGATCAGCTGGACCCAATGCTGAGTGTAGATCCAGTTCTCAGATAACAGACAACGGGTCAGTCTCTGATAATGCTGATCTGAATTGAAGCGTTCCGCTGTTGCTCATATATTTGGCGGGTAAATGCAGACGGCAAGATTCATATGTATTAAACCATATTCAGTGTGTGGCCACAGCAAGTACACATGAATCACTGATATATTTATAATAGAGCAGCGTCAATAATAAAGATGTAACATGTTTGTAACTTGATACTCCATATGGTATTGATAGTGACCTGTATATAGGAGACCGCTGGATAGAGAAATTACAGTCTCTTATAAATCACCTCGATATTGGTTGAGTGGCAATAGTAACAATTCATAGTGTGTATGGCAACACGTAGTAATGATAATGGTTACGTTACCAATAGTGATGAGCGAGCATGCTCACCCGAATACCTGTTCGGCTCGAGCGTCGCTATGCTTGGCACATGGCAGTACTCGGCCGACTACCGCATATGCTCGAGCGCCATGCTCGAGTCTCCTCCCTGAACATTTTGCGGCTGCTAAGCAGCCAATAAACGTGCGGAACGCGTCATCGGGTGCTATATAGTCATAGTCAGGGAGAGCAGAGGGTAGGAAGGGAAGGCAGTGTAGGGAGCGGAATTCTCAGTTATTATTCACAGAAAGCTTTTCAAGGACCCAAACTGTGTGTGTTTTAGAGCAGCAATATATTTTTACCTGCGCTAAATAGATCAGAGACATCCACGCTGAGGAAGGGACAGATAGTGCAGGGAGAGGAATGTGATGTTTTTACTACCAAAAGCTTTTCAAAGACCCCAAAGTTCTTTTTACCCCTTAGGGACCGGGCTCATTTTCACTTTAAGGACCAGGCCATTTTATGCAAATCTGACCAGTGTCAATTTATGTGGTGATAACTTTAAAACGCTTTGACTTATCCAGGCCATTCTGTGACTGTTATTAAATCACATATTGTACTTCATGACACTGGTAAAATGGAGTAAAAAAAAAATCTTTTTTATTTATAAAAAGATACCAAATTTGCCAACATTTTTTAAAAATTTGCAAATTTCCAAGTTTCAATTTCTCTACTTCTATAATACATAGTAATGCCTACAAAAATAGTTATTACTTTACATTTCCCATATGTCTTCTTCGTGTTAGGATCATTTTGGGAATTACATTTTATTTTTGGGGGACCTTACAAGGCTTAGAAGTTTAGAAGTAAATCTTGAAATTTCTCTGAAATTTTGAAAAAAAAAATAACTTTTTAAGGACCAGTTCAGACCTGAAGTCACTTTGTGAGGCTTACATAATAGAAACCACCTAAAAATTACTCCATTTTAGAAACTACACCCCTCAGAGTATTCAAAACTGATTTTACAAACATTGTTAACGCTTTAGGTGTTCCACAAGAAATAATGGAATCATTATTGGGACCTAACCTGGGTAAGGTAATTTTAACAACTATATTAACTAATGCCTAACTCGGCAGGGAACCAATCTTGACCCAGGTTAATTAATACTTCACTTTTCTTTCTATACGTATTAACCTGAATGGAGTAAATATGTAACCGTTTAACTTATCTTTATTAATTGTTCCTACAAACCAAAAAAAAGAGTTTAAAAATACAGTCCCCACTGCACTAGTGGGTTGTAGTGTTAGGTAGTGAAGAGGGAACGGGAGGGTGCACTGGCTCCCACCCTCTCACATTGAAAGCAAATTGCTACAGTGTCACCATTTGTGGGACTGTTACTAGCTTTGTGCTGCTGTCAGTTTGACCATGTATAGCAGTGGGAACCTTGAAACGTCACACCACTGACAAGCGATGCACACTGCACCCATACACTCAGCAGGTCAGCTCGAGGCCTGATGGCTAGTGGCCCCACAAACTATAGATGAAGCCTGACTATTTAATTAATCGCACTGTTAATGTGTAGTCCATCCAGGACTAGTCACAGCTGCTTCACTGTGAAGTGGGAGACTGCGTGTTAAAAACTACAACTGCCCCCGACATGTTTTGCCAGTATTCTGGCTTCTTCAGGGGAAATTGGCACCATAATGGCCGCCATAAAATTCAGGGAGTGTTGGATCCACATGCATGCTAGATCCACTCTGCCTTTTACCATTTTTGGTGCCATAATGGCCTCCATTACAAGGGATGCAGGTACCAACATGCATGCCGAGCCCACTCTATACCTCGCCTTGTGCCAGACAGCTTCCAATGAATGTAGTGAGAGCAGGCTACAGCTTTATACTGAAACTAATTAAAATCAGCCTATAGGGCAGACAGGCTAATCAGGAGTGCATGACTCGCCGGGGTGCCACATGTCCAGCATTGTAAATCTGAAAAAAAAGGGGATTAGTCGCACGGTGCATGCAGGTGCACGCTGCCTTGGCAAAGACCTAGAGGAAAAAAGAGACAATGCAGCAGCACCCTGCAAATCAGATAAAGTACAACAATGCCGTAGTCACAAAAATTATAATGCTAATGCTACGCTTATTTATAAAGTGAGATACTTGGCCAATGCATTTTGTACATTGTTGCACTTTATCTGATTTGCAGGGTGCTGCTGCATTGTCTCTTTATCCCTCTAGGTCTTTGCCATGGCAGCGTGCACCTGCGCACTGGGAGGTGCTGACTAACCCCCTTTTTTTGCAGATCCATATTCTGAGAGCCATAGTTTTTTCAGTTTTTGGGCGATTATCTTAGGTAGGGTTTTGTGGGATGAGATGACGGTTTGATTGGCCCTATTTTGGGGTGAATATGACTTTTTGATCGCTTGCTATATTGCTTCCGTTTTTATATTTTAATTTTTTATGGTGTTCACCTGAGAGGTTAGGTCATGTGATATTTTTATAGAGCAGGTTATTACGGATGCGGCGATACCTAATATGTATACTTTTTTAAATTTACTTAAGTTTTACACAATAACAGCTTTTTTTAAAACAAAAAAAAAGATGTTTTAGTGTCTCCATATTCTGAGCCATAGTTTTTTTATTTTTTTGGGCGATTGATTAGGTAGGGTCTCATTTTTTGCAGGATGAGGTGACGGTTAGATTGGTACTATTTTGGTGGGCATGTGCCTTTTTGATCGCTTGCTGTTGTATTTTTTGTGATGTAAAGTGACAAAATAAATTGTTTATATAGCACAGTTTTAATTTTTTACGGTGTTCATCTGAGGGGTTAGGTCATGTGATATGTTTATAGAGCCGGTCGATACGGAGGCGGCGATACCTAATATGTCAACTTTTTTAATATGTCCCTAATTTTTATAATTTTTTTTTAACTTTATTTAGGGAAATTGAAGTTTTTTGTCTCACTTTGGAACTTCAACTTTTGGGGGTCTAATCCCCTTTACAATGCATTCCAATACTTCTGTATTGGAATGCATTAGCTGTATGAGTAATACAGTGTGTATTACTCTTACAGCTTCCGGCCTGTGAGATCCAGGGGGCTGGATCTCACAGACTTGTCACCGGAAGGCAGCGCCAATGCCTAAGAAAGTTATTGCGCTGCCTTCCATGCCATCAGGTCCACTCTACAGCCGCACGGGGACCCGATGGCACCGCCGCCTGCCACAACCTGTAAAAGCCGCAAACCGCACAGGACTCCCCCGCGCATTGTACCCAGGGGCCTGCTCAATGATTTGAGCAACCACCTTGTTCCGATCACCGCCCGCTGGAACAGGTTAAGGACCACTGTGTGTGTTTGACAGCAGCAAGATATTTTTCTTTAATACCCATTAGTGATATATACTGTGCATCATCCACAGACTGTGTCTTTTTGTGTAAATTCAAATAATCAGCGATTAGAGTTGAGCGAACACCTGGATGTTCGGGTTCGAGAAGTTCGGCCGAACATCCCGGAAATGTTCGGGTTCGGGATCCGAACCCGATCCGAACTTCGTCCCGAACCCGAACCCCATTGAAGTCAATGGGGACCCGAACTTTTCGGCACTAAAAAGGCTGTAAAACAGCCCAGGAAAGAGCTAGAGGGCTGCAAAAGGCAGCAACATGTAGGTAAATCCCCTGCAAACAAATGTGGATAGGGAAATGAATTAAAATAAAAATTAAATAAATAAAAATTAACCAAAATCAATTGGAGAGAGGTTCCATAGCAGAGAATCTGGCTTCCCGTCACCCACCACTGGAACAGTCCATTCTCAGATATTTAGGCCCCGGCACCCAGGCAGAGGAGAGAGGTCCCGTAACAGAGAATCTGTCTTCATGTCAGCAGAGAATTAGTCTGCATGTCATAGCAGAGAATGAGGCTTCACGTCAGCCACCACTGCAACAGTCCATTGGCATATATTTAGGCCCAGCACACACAGGCAGAGGAGAGAGGTCCCGTAACAGAGAATCTGGCTTCATGTCAGCAGAGAATCAGTCTGCATGTCATAGCAGAGAATCAGGCTTCACGTCAGCCACCACTGCAACAGTCCATTGTCATAATTTAGGCCCAGCACACACAGGCAGAGGAGAGAGGTCCCGTAACAGACAATCTGGCTTCATGTCAGCAGAGAATTAGTCTGCATGTCATAGCAGAGAATGAGGCTTCACGTCACCCACCACTGCAACAGTCCATTGGCATATATTTAGGCCTAGCACACAGGCAGAGGAGAGAGGTCCCGTAACAGACAATCTGGCTTCATGTCAGCAGAGAATCAGTCTGCATGTCATAGCAGAGAATGAGGCTTCACGTCAGCCACCACTGCAACAGTCCATTGGCATATATTTAGGCCCAGCACCCAGGCAGAGGAGAGAGGTCCCGTAACAGAGAATCTGTCTTCATGTCAGCAGAGAATTAGTCTGCATGTCATAGCAGAGAATCAGGCTTCACGTCAGCCACCACTGCAACAGTCCATTGGCATATATTTAGGCCCAGCACACACACAGGCAGAGGAGAGAGGTCCCGTAACAGAGAATCTGTCTTCATGTCAGCAGAGAATTAGTCTGCATGTCATAGCAGAGAATCAGGCTTCACGTCAGCCACCACTGCAACAGTCCATTGGCATATATTTAGGCCCAGCACACACAGGCAGAGGAGAGAGGTCCCGTAACAGAGAATCTGGCTTCATGTCAGCAGAGAATCAGTCTGCATGTCATAGCAGAGAATGAGGCTTCACGTCAGCCACCACTGCAACAGTCCATTGGCATATATTTAGGCCCAGCACCCAGGCAGAGGAGAGAGGTCCCGTAACAGACGAATCTGTCTTCATGTCAGCAGAGAATTAGTCTGCATGTCATAGCAGAGAATCAGGCTTCACGTCAGCCACCACTGCAACAGTCCATTGGCATATATTTAGGCCCAGCACCCAGGCAGAGGAGGGAGGTCCCGTAACAGAGAATCTGTCTTCATGTCAGCAGAGAATTAGTCTGCATGTCATAGCAGAGAATGAGGCTTCACGTCAGCCACCACTGCAACAGTCCATTGGCATATATTTAGTCCTAGCACACAGGCAGAGGAGAGGTTCATTCAACTTTGGGTAGCCTCGCAATATAATGGTAAAATGAAAATAAAAATAGGATTGAATGAGGAAGTGCCCTGGAGTCCAATAATATATGGTTATGGGGAGGTAGTTAATGTCTAATCTGGACAAGGGACGGACAGGTCCTGTGGGATCCATGCCTGGTTCATTTTTATGAACGTCAGCTTGTCCACATTGGCTGTAGACAGGCGGCTGCGTTTGTCTGTAATGACGCCCCCTGCCGTGCTGAATACACGTTCAGACAAAACGCTGGCTGCCGGGCAGGCCAGCACCTCCAAGGCATAAAAGGCTAGCTCTGGCCACGTGGACAATTTAGAGACCCAGAAGTTGAATGGGGCCGAACCATCAGTCAGTACGTGGAGGGGTGTGCACACGTACTGTTCCACCATGTTAGTGAAATGTTGCCTCCTGCTAACACGTTGCGTATCAGGTGGTGGTGCAGTTAGCTGTGGCGTGTTGACAAAAGTTTTCCACATCTCTGCCATGCTAACCCTGCCCTCAGAGGAGCTGGCCGTGACACAGCTGCCTTGGCGACCTCTTGCTCCTCCTCTGCCTTGGCCTTGGGCTTCCACTTGTTCCCCTGTGACATTTGGGAATGCTCTCAGTAGCGCGTCTACCAACGTGCGCTTGTACTCGCGCATCTTCCTATCACGCTCCAGTGCAGGAAGTAAGGTGGGCACATTGTCTTTGTAGCGTGGATCCAGCAGGGTGGCAACCCAGTAGTCCGCACAGGTTAAAATGTGGGCAACTCTGCTGTCGTTGCGCAGGCACTGCAGCATGTAGTCGCTCATGTGTGCCAGGCTGCCCAGGGGTAAGGACAAGCTGTCCTCTGTGGGAGGCGTATCGTCATCGTCCTGCCTTTCCCCCCAGCCACGCACCAGTGATGGACCCGAGCTGCGTTGGGTGCCACCCCGCTGTGACCATGCTTCATCCTCATCCTCCTCCACCTCCTCCTCATCCTCGTCCTCCTCGTCCTCCAGTAGTGGGCCCTGGCTGGCCACATTTGTACCTGGCCTCTGCTGTTGCAAAAAACCTCCCTCTGAGTCACTTCGAAGAGACTGGCCTGAAAGTGCTAAAAATGACCCCTCTTCCTCATCCTCCTCCTCCTCCTCCTGGGCCACCTCCTGTTCCATCATCGCCCTAAGTGTTTTCTCAAGGAGACATAGAAGTGGTATTGTAACGCTGATAACGGTGTCATCGCCACTGGCCATGTTGGTGGAGTACTCGAAACAGCGCAACAGGGCACACAGGTCTCGCATGGAGGCCCAGTCATTGGTGGTGAAGTGGTGCTGTTCTGTAGTGCGACTGACCCGTGCGTGCTGCAGCTGAAACTCCACTATGGCCTGCTGCTGCTCGCACAGTCTGTCCAGCATGTGCAAGGTGGAGTTCCACCTGGTGGGCACGTCGCATATGAGGCGGTGAGCGGGAAGGCCGAAGTTACGCTGTAGCGCAGACAGGCGAGCAGCGGCAGGATGTGAACGCCGGAAGCGCGAACAGACGGCCCGCACTTTATGCAGCAGCTCTGACATGTCGGGGTAGTTGTGAATGAACTTCTGCACCACCAAATTCAGCACATGCGCCAAGCAAGGGATGTGCGTCAAATTGGCTAGTCCCAGAGCTGCAACGAGATTTCGCCCATTATCACACACCACCAGGCCGGGCTTGAGGCTCACCGGCAGCAACCACTCGTCGGTCTGTTGTTCAATACCCCGCCACAACTCCTGTGCGGTGTGGGGCCTGTCCCCCAAACATATGAGTTTCAGAATGGCCTGCTGACGTTTACCCCGGGCTGTGCTGAAGTTGGTGGTGAAGGTGTGTGGCTGACTGGATGAGCAGGTGGAAGAAGAGGAGGAGGAAGCCGAGAAGGAGGAGGTGGCAACAGGAGGCAAAGAATGTTGCCCTGCGATCCTTGGCGGCGGCAGGACGTGCGCCAAACAGCTCTCCGCCTGGGGCCCAGCTGCCACTACATTTACCCAGTGTGCAGTTAGGGAGATATAGCGTCCCTGGCCGTGCTTACTGGTCCACGTATCTGTGGTTAGGTGGACCTTGCTACAGATGGCGTTGCGCAGTGCACACTTGATTTTATCGGATACTTGGTTGTGCAGGGAAGGCACGGCTCTCTTGGAGAAGTAGTGCCGGCTGGGAACAACATACTGTGGGACAGCAAGCGACATGAGCTGTTTGAAGCTGTCTGTGTCCACCAGCCTAAATGACAGCATTTCATAGGCCAGTAGTTTAGAAATGCTGGCATTCAGGGCCAGGGATCGAGGGTGGCTAGGTGGGAATTTACGCTTTCTATCAAATGTTTGTGAGATGGAGAGCTGAACGCTGGCGTGTGACATGGTTGAGACGCTTGGTGACGGAGGTGGTGGTGGTGGTGTTGGTGGTACATCCCCTGTTTGCTGGGCGGCAGGTGCCAACGTTCCTCCAGAGGCGGAGGAAGAGGCCGAGGCGGCAGCAGCAGAATAGGCCGAGGCGGCAGCAGCAGAAGAGGTAGCAGGGGGAGCCTGAGTGACTTCCTTGGTTTTAAGGTGTTTACTCCACTGCAGTTCATGCTTTGCATGCAGGTGCCTGGTCATGCAGGTTGTGCTCAGGTTCAGAACGTTAATGCCTCGCTTCAGGCTCTGATGGCACAGCGTGCAAACCACTCGGGTCTTGTCGTCAGCACATTGTTTGAAGAAGTGCCATGCCAGGGAACTCCTTGAAGCTGCCTTTGGGGTGCTCGGTCCCAGATGGCGGCGGTCAGTAGCAGGCGGAGTCTCTTGGCGGCGGGTGTTCTGCTTTTGCCCACTGCTCCCTCTTTTGCTACGCTGTTGGCTCGGTCTCACCACTGCCTCTTCCTCCGAACTGTGAAAGTCAGTGGCACGACCTTCATTCCATGTGGGGTCTAGGACCTCATCGTCCCCTGCATCGTCTTCCACCCAGTCTTGATCCCTGACCTCCTGTTCAGTCTGCACACTGCAGAAAGACGCAGCAGTTGGCACCTGTGTTTCGTCATCATCAGAGACATGCTGAGGTGGTATTCCCATGTCCTCATCATCAGGAAACATAAGTGGTTGTGCGTCAGTGCATTCTATGTCTTTCACCGCTGGGGAAGGGCTAGGTGGATGCCCTTGGGAAACCCTGCCAGCGGAGTCTTCAAACAGCATAAGAGACTGCTGCATAACTTGAGGCTGAGACAGTTTCCCTGGTATGCATGGGGGTGATGTGACAGACTGATGGGGTTGGTTTTCAGGCGCCATCTGTGCGCTTTCTGCAGAAGACTGGGTGGGAGATAATGTGAACGTGCTGGATCCACTGTCGGCCACCCAATTGACTAATGCCTGTACCTGCTCAGGCCTTACCATCCTTAGAACGGCATTGGGCCCCACCATATATCGCTGTAAATTCTGGCGGCTACTGGGACCTGAGGTAGTTGGTACACTAGGACGTGTGGATGTGGCAGAACGGCCACGTCCTCTCCCAGCACCAGAGGGTCCACTAACACCACCACGACCATGTCCACGTCCGCGTCCCTTACTAGATGTTTTTCTCATTGTTATGGTTCACCACAACAACAAATATATTATTTGGCCCAATGTATTGTATTCAAATTCAGCGGGATATAAATTTGAGGCCTAGTATTTAGGCGCTGGGTGACCGGTATGGATTTAGTGACAGAATTAGACTTGGAAATGCACAGAAGCGTGTGTGTGAAGTTATTCTGAATGACCCAATGTGCACCTTGAATATTATATACCCTTTTTGGGATAGATTTCAAATAGCTCTGATATAGCAGGAACCACTAAATTATGAAATTGCTAAATTGGGAATTGTACTTCAACCCAGAACAAAAAATGTGCTTTGACGGGCACTAAATAACTTTCCCAGCTACAACAGGACAGCGGTAACGAGAGATTTAGAGGGATTTAAATTTGAGGCCTAGTATTTAGGCGCTGGGTGACAGGTATGGGTTTAGTGACAGAATTAGACTTGGAAATACACAGTAGCGGGTGTGTGTGAAGTTATTCTGAATGACCCAATGTGCACCTTCAATATTATATACCCTTTTTGGGATAGATTTCAAATAGCTCTGATATAGCAGGAACCACTAAATTATGAAATTGCTAAATTGGGAATTGTACTTCAACCCAGAACAAAAAATGTGCTTTGACGGACACTAAATATCTTGCCCAGCAACAACAGTACAGCGGTGGTAACGAGAGATTTAGAGGGATTAAATTTGAGGCCTAGTATTTAGGCGCTGGGTCACCGGTATGGATTTAGTGACAGAATTAGACTTGGAAATGCACAGAAGCGTGTGTGTGAAGTTATTCTGAATGACCCTATGTGCACCTTCAATATTATATACCCTTTTAGGGATAGATTTCAAATAGCTCTGATATAGCAGAAACCACTAAATTATGAAATTGCTAAATTGGGAATTGTACTTCAACCCAGAACAAAAAATGTGCTTTGACGGACACTAAATATCTTGCCCAGCAACAACAGTACAGCGGTGGGTAACGAGAGATTTAGAGGGATTTAAATTTGAGGCCTAGTATTTAGGCGCTGGGTCACCGGTATGGATTTAGTGACAGAATTAGACTTGGAAATGCACAGAAGCGTGTGTGTGAAGTTATTCTGAATGACCCTATGTGCACCTTCAATATTATATACCCTTTTAGGGATAGATTTCAAATAGCTCTGATATAGCAGAAACCACTAAATTATGAAATTGCTAAATTGGGAATTGTACTTCAACCCAGAACAAAAAATGTGCTTTGACGGACACTAAATATCTTGCCCAGCAACAACAGTACAGCGGTGGGTAACGAGAGATTTAGAGGGATTTAAATTTGAGGCCTAGTATTTAGGCGCTGGGTCACCGGTATGGATTTAGTGACAGAATTAGACTTGGAAATGCACAGAAGCGTGTGTGTGAAGTTATTCTGAATGACCCTATGTGCACCTTCAATATTATATACCCTTTTAGGGATAGATTTCAAATAGCTCTGATATAGCAGAAACCACTAAATTATGAAATTGCTAAATTGGGAATTGTACTTCAACCCAGAACAAAAAATGTGCTTTGACGGACACTAAATATCTTGCCCAGCAACAACAGTACAGCGGTGGGTAACGAGAGATTTAGAGGGATTTAAATTTGAGGCCTAGTATTTAGGCGCTGGGTCACCGGTATGGATTTAGTGACAGAATTAGACTTGGAAATGCACAGAAGCGTGTGTGTGAAGTTATTCTGAATGACCCTATGTGCACCTTCAATATTATATACCCTTTTAGGGATAGATTTCAAATAGCTCTGATATAGCAGAAACCACTAAATTATGAAATTGCTAAATTGGGAATTGTACTTCAACCCAGAACAAAAAATGTGCTTTGACGGACACTAAATATCTTGCCCAGCAACAACAGTACAGCGGTGGGTAACGAGAGATTTAGAGGGATATAAATTTGAGGCCTAGTATTTAGGCGCTGGGTCACCGGTATGGATTTAGTGACAGAATTAGACTTGGAAATGCACAGAAGCGTGTGTGTGAAGTTATTCTGAATGACCCAATGTGCACCTTCAATATTATATACCCTTTTAGGGATAGATTTCAAATAGCTCTGATATAGCAGGAACCACTAAATTATGAAATTGCTAAATTGGGAATTGTACTTCAACCCAGAACAAAAAATGTGCTTTGACGGACACTAAATATCTTGCCCAGCAACAACAGTACAGCGGTAACGAGAGATTTAGAGGGATTTAAATTTGAGGCCTAGTATTTAGGCGCTGGGTGACAGGTATGGGTTTAGTGACAGAATTAGACTTGGAAATACACAGTAGCGGGTGTGTGTGAAGTTATTCTGAATGACCCAATGTGCACCTTCAATATTATATACCCTTTTTGGGATAGATTTCAAATAGCTCTGATATAGCAGGAACCACTAAATTATGAAATTGCTAAATTGGGAATTGTATTTCAACCCAGAACAAGAAATGTGCTTGAACGGACACTAAATAACTCGCCCAGCTACAGCACTAGGGACAGATTTAGCTGGATATAAATTTGAGGCCTAGTATTTAGGCGCTGGGTGACCGGTATGGATTTAGTGACAGAATTAGACTGGGATATGGCCAAAAAATAAACAGACTATTGCTGGTTAAATGCACTTGGTGTGACAGCTTCACCCTGATGTAGGCTTTAGCCAAAAAACAACCACACCATTGAGGGTTAAATGCACTTGGTGACAGGCGCAGCTTGCCCCTGATTTTGTATATGGCCAAAAAATGAACAGACTATTGCTGGTTAAATGCACTTGGTGTGACAGCTTCACCCTGATGTAGGCTTTAGCCAAAAAACAACCACACCATTGAGGGTTAAATGCACTTGGTGACAGGCGCAGCTTGCCCCTGATTTTGTATATGGCCAAAAAATGAACAGACTATTGCTGGTTAAATGCACTTGGTGTCACAGCTTCACCCTGATGTAGGCTTTAGCCAAAAAACAACCACACCATTGAGGGTTAAATGCACTTGGTGACAGGCGCAGCTTGCCCCTGATTTTGTATATGGCCAAAAAATGAACAGACTATTGCTGGTTAAATGCACTTGGTGTGACAGCTTCACCCTGATGTAGGCTTTAGCCAAAAAACAACCACACCATTGAGGGTTAAATGCACTTGGTCGCAGCTTGTGCTGGCGCACCACAAGACACAAAATGGCCGCCGATCACCCCAGAAAAATGAGACTGACAAACGGTCTGTGCAGCCTAAAAACAGTGAGCAATTGAGGATCAGCAGCTCAATGATCCACAGCTGCAGATCGATCAGTTAATCAAGTCCTTTGGAGGAGTTAATCTGCCTAATCTCGCCCTACTGTCGCAGCCGCAACCTCTCCCTACGCTAATCAGAGCAGAGTGACGGGCGGCGCTATGTGACTCCAGCTTAAATAGAGGCTGGGTCACATGGTGCTCTGGCCAATCACAGCCATGCCAATAGTAGGCATGGCTGTGATGGCCTCTTGGGGCAAGTAGTATGACGCTTGTTGATTGGCTGCTTTGCAGCCTTTCAAAAAGCGCCAAGAAAGCGTCACAAAAGCGCCAAGAAAGCGACGAACACCGAACCCGAACCCGGACTTTTACGAAAATGTCCGGGTTCGGGTCCGTGTCACGGACACCCCAAAATTCGGTACGAACCCGAACTATACAGTTCGAGTTCGCTCATCCCTATCAGCGATACATTTATTGTCTATAGTGTGCGTGTAATACACATCTGTGACATATACAGTACTCCATACGAAAACAGTTTCTTTAGCGTAAATTCCAATAATCTGGCCTTAATCTAGTGTCTATAGTGTGTTGTTTTCTGTGACATATAAAGTACGCCATCCGAAAACTGTTTCTTTAGGGCAAATTCCAATAATCTAGCCCTAATCTAGTGTCCATATTCTGTGGGTTTCTGTGACATATACTGTCCTGCATCAGAAAACGGTGTCTTTAGCGGACTGTAAAACAATCTGCGCCACATCTAGTGACAAAACCATTAATATGAAGAAGGCGAGCACTAAGGGACGGGGAAGTGGGTGTGATGCTGATGGTGCACGTAGAGGCTGTGGCCCTGGGCACAATGAAACTGTGTCTGCTGCCAGTGCACCAGAAAAAAAAAAAAACATCCACCGTACCCAGCTTCATGTCCAACTTAGCTGGGCGGCGCAGGACAACACTGTCCAAGTCGGACCAGTGCGATCAGTTGGTCGGTTGGATTGCTGAAGATAATGCTTCCAGTAGGTTAAGCACCACCCTCTCTTCCAACAAGTCCAGTCTCTGTAGCCAAGAGTCTGGTCAACCAAATTCTCACTCTGATCATCCTTTCTCCCACCATGGAGAGGCTTGCCAAACGAGTGATCCCACACTCGGCTATTCCGAGGAGCTCTTTCCAGCGCCACTATTACATTTGGCCCTCGCGCCCAGCACGTTTGAAGAGGGACCTGAGATATTGTGCCCTCATTCCCAACCTCTTAAGCCTTCACAGTCTCAAGAAGATGAGGGTGGTGAACGGCAATGATTCGTTTACGAGGTGGATGATGATAAGACACAGTTGTCAATCACTGAGGTTGTGGTTAGCTCAAGTCAGAAGGATGAGCAGAGTGAGGAAGAGAAAGAGGACGTGGTTGACGATGAGGTCACTGACCCAACATGGGAAGGTGAAAAGCCGAGCGAGGACAGCAGTACAGAGAGGGAGGGATCCGCAGCACCGCAACAGGCTGGAAGAGGCAGTGGGGATGCAAAAAGGAGAAGTTGTCCCACAGCAAACAGGCCCGCTACCATTACACCATGCACCCTCATGCGTAAATCTACCTTGCCAAGGGGTAGGTGTCCTGCAGTATGCTGCTTTTTTTAGGAAAATGCAGATGACAAAAGAGAGGCAGTTTGCATCCTGTGCCGTACCAAAATTAGCCGGGGCATGAACACTAGCAACCTCACCACCACCAGCATGATCCGCCACATGGCATCCAAGTACCCTAATTAAGTGGGCCAAACGCCTGGGTCCACAATCTGAGTCTGCGGGTCACACCATTGCATCCTCTTCCCCTTTGTTATGCACTGCTGGCCAATCCGCTGTTGAAGGAGCAGGCCCGGATGCCCCTCGCCCTGCACCTGGACCTTTG
Source organism: Bufo gargarizans (assembly GCF_014858855.1). Lineage (NCBI taxonomy): Eukaryota > Metazoa > Chordata > Amphibia > Anura > Bufonidae > Bufo > Bufo gargarizans. Next base: position 17,503 of record NW_025334772.1, on the reverse strand, counting down.
CATGAACCATCAGCAACAACATCCACTTCCCCGTCCCAGCGCATCGTCCAAATGTCCATAATAGTCATTTGAACGCAAGCACAAATACCCATCCACCCACAGGGCATAGCACTAAATGCGCAACTTTCGAAATTACTTGCCCTTGAAATGTTGCCATTTAAGCTTGTGGACGCTGAGGCCTTCCACAGCCTGATGTCGGCCATCCCTCGGTACGCAGTCCCCAGCCGCCACTAGTTTTCACAGTCTGCCATGCCTGCCTTACATTAGCATGTGTCCCAGAACATCCCCCGTAGCATGACCAACGCAGTTACTGGGAAGGTCTACTTAACCACGGACACATGGACAAGTGCTGGTGGCCAGGGACGCTACATTTTCCTGACCGCACACTGGGTGAATGTTGTGAAGGCTGGGAGTGAGTCGTACCCTGGGATGGCACAGGTGTTAACTACGCCCAGGATTTTAGACCCTACGTCCATCAGGGTCTCCGCCAGAAGCTATGTTACTGGCTCAAACCCCCACTTCTCCTCCTCCGCCACTTCCTCCTCCACTTCCACCTCGAGCAGCAGTCAGCTTGTGGCTACCAGTTCCCCGACTGTTGTGCGACGTGAGCATGCGTTGGAACTCTACGTTCCACATGTTGGCTAGGCTTTGTGAGCAGCAGAGGGCAGTTGTGGAATACCAGCTGCAACATGGTTGTCACCTGCGAGTCATCTGTCACTATTCATAAGCAAGTAGTGGGCATTGATGTCAGACCTCTGTAAGGTTATAAAAAACTTTGATGAACCAGAGCTGAGCTGATAAACATAAAGGCAATTTCAATCTATCATTTATAATGTACTCAATCTACTGTAGTGTACTCCCATGCACCTTTTGCACCACAAAAAAAGAGTATATGGTTGAATCTTGTTTTCTCCTCCTCCACCTTCTCCTCCTTCTCATCTCGATTGTATATATTCCCTCCATTCTAATTTTTTTATTAGGGTCAGCTCAACTGCAGGCCCTCAACTCAATTTTTTTATAGGGTCAGCTCAACTGCAGGCCCTCAACTCAAATTTTTTATAGGATCAGCGGAACAGCATGCACTTGCATATAATATTTTAGAGCATGAGCTCACCAGCAGGCACTTAGATATAATTTTTTAGAGCATCAGCTCACTAGCAGGCACTCACATATATTGTTTTAGAGCATCAGCTCACCAGCAGGCCCTCACCCCTAATGTTTTAGAGGGTCAGTTTAGCAGCAGGCCCTTGCATATAATGTTTTACAGGACCAGCTCCCCTGCAGCCCCTCGCATATAATGTTTTAGAGCAGCTCATTAGCAGTAGCGATGTCCCGAACTATTAGCCGGCGAACAGTTCCCAGCGAACATAGCTTGTTCGCGTTCGCCGCGGTGGGTGAACATATGCGAGGTTCGGTCTGCCCCCTATACATCATCATTGAGAAAATTTTTACCCTGTACCTCAGTCAGCAGACACATTCCAGCCAATCAGCAGCAAACCCTCCCTCCCAGACCCTCCCACCTCCTGGACAGCATCCATTTTAGATTCATTCGGAAGCTGCATTCTTAATGAGAGGAGGGACAGTGCTGCTGCTGCTGATCTAATGGGGAAAGCGTTAGCTAGGGCAGTGTTCTGTGTCCACAGACTCATCTGCTGTAAGGACAGCGTCCTGAGAGCACCCCAAAAAGCCCTTTTTAGAGCTGGTACATCAGTCTGCTTTTTTTTTTTATATATACAGAACAGACCAAAAGTTTGGACACACCTTCTCATTTAAAGAGTTTTCTTTATTTTCATGACTATGAAAATTGTAGATTCACACTGAAGGCATCAAAACGTGGAATGTGGAATTATATACATAACAAAAAAGTGTGAAACAACTGAAAATATGTCATATTCTAGGCGCTTCAACGTAGCCACCTTTTGCTGATTACTGCTTTGCACACTCATGGCATTCTCTTGATGAGCTTCAAGAGGTAGTCACCTGAAATGGTCTTCCAACAGTCTTGAAGGAGTTCCCAGAGATGCTTAGCACTTGTTGGCCCTTTTGCCTTCACTCTGCGTCCAGCTCACCCCAAACCATCTCGATTGGGTTCAGGTCCGGTGACTGTGGAGGCCAGGTCATCTGGTGCAGCACCCCATCACTCTCCTTCATTGTCAAATAGCCCTTACACAGCCTGGAGGTGTGTTTGGGGTCATTGTCCTGTTGAAAAATAAATGATGGTCCAACTAAACGCAAACCGGATGGAATAGCATGCCGCTGCAAGATGCTGTGGTAGCCATGCTGGTTCAGTATGCCTTCAATTTTGAATAAATCCCCAACAGTGTCACCAGCAAAGCACCCCACACCATCACACCTCCTCCTCCATGCTTCACGGTGGGAACCAGGCATGTAGAGTCCATCCGTTCACCTTTTCTGCGTTGCACAAAGACACGGTGGTTGGAACCAAAGATCTCAAATTTGGACTCATCAGACCAAAGCACAGATTTCCACTGGTCTAATGTCCATTCCTTGTGTTCTTTAGCCCAAACAAGTCTCTTCTGCTTGTTGTCTGTCCCTAGCAGTTGTTTCCTAGCAGATATTCTACCATGAAGGTCTGATTCACACAGTCTCCTCTTAACAGTTGTTCTAGAGATGTGTCTGCTGCTAGAACTCTGTGTGGCATTGACCCGGTCGCTGTGTATCCACCTAACTTCTCCACAACGCAACTGATGGTCCCAACCCCATTTATAAGGCAAGAAATCCCACTTATTAAACCTGACAGGGCACACCTGCAAAGTGAAAACCGTTTCAGGTGACTACCTCTTGAAGCTCATCAAGAGAATGCCAAGAGTGTGCAAAGCAGTAATCAAAGCAAAAATGGCTACATTGAAGAACCTAGAATATGACATATTTTCAGTTGTTTCACACTTTTTTGTTATGTATATAATTCCACATGTGTTAATTCATAGTTTTGATGCCTTCAGTGTGAATCTACAATTTTCATAGTCATGAAAATAAAGAAAACTCTTTGAATGAGAAGGTGTGTCCAAACTTTTGGTCTGTACTGTATATATATATATATATATATATATATATTGCAGTTGCCTCCCCGTGTCTGTGAGAGGCTGCAGGCTCAGTTACAGACAGTACTGTGTGCACACCATTCATACAGGGTGTCAAAGACAATACCTTGCAGATAAAAAAAAGTCAATTTATATTATTTATCTGTGATATAATCGCAGTTACAAGCCAGTGACTGACTGTGTGGCCCAGAGACAGTACTGTGTGCACACCATTCATACAGGGTGTCGCAATACCTTGCAGATAAAAAAATTATGTATTTATTATTTTTCTGTGATATAATCACAGTTGCAAGCCAGTGTGTGTCTGGCCCACAGACTGTACTGTGGCCACTGCCCACCACTTATATAGGGTGGCAAAGTACCTTGCATGCATAGTACCACTTATCTAAAAAAAAAAAATGACAGGCAGATGCAGGCCACCCCGCAGGGGCCGTCGTGGTCGTGGTGCTGTGATTTCCACTGGCCCTGGAATAATGCTGAGTGTCACGTACCCTGAACCAAAAAGATTCAGAGAAAATAGTTGACTGACTTACACAGGACACTGAATCTTCAACAGCTTCCGCTAAGAACCTTGACGCACCATCCTCCTCCAGCTCAGCTTTGGTCACCTGCTCTCAAGTTACCACTCTCCCGCCCGCCGCCACCTTCACCACTACCACCACAGCCGCTTCACTTGATCCCTCAGAGGAGTTATTTACATATCGGTTGGATGAAATTAGTGATGCGCAACCATTATTGCCAGAGGATGTAGATAACAGAGATATGTCATAGTCAGGCAGCATTACACACATGGATGTACAGTGTGATGATGATGATGATGTTGGACCCGCTGCTTCTTCCTTTGCTGAGGTGTCAGATACAAATAAAGTGGTTGATGATGACGATGAGTCTGTGGATGCCACGTGGGTGCCTGCTCGAAGAGAAGAAGAAGAGGGGGAAAGTTCAGAAGGGGAGACAGAGAGAAGGAGGAGACGAGTTGGAAGCAGGGGGAGGTCGTCGCAAGGAGCTAGTGGCACAGTCAGACAGCATGTATCGGCACCCAGGGTCAGCCAGACAGCACGCCAATCAACGCATGCTGTTGCCACCACCAGAATGCCGTCATTGCAAAGCTCAGCAGTGTGGCATTTTTTTTGTGTGTCTGCCTCTGATAACAGCAATGCCATTTGCAACCTGTGCCAAAAGAAACTGAGTCGTGGGAAATCCGACATCCACCTCGGTACAACTGCTTTGCAAAGGCACATGATCTCACATCACAAACGCCAATAGGATCAACACATGAGTACAAACAGCACACAAACTCAAAGCCACCATCCTCCTCCTGGTCCAGCATCTTCAGCCACGTCAGCCACTGCTGTCCTCCTTGCCTCCTCTCAACCACCTGCCACTCCGCCTCTCACCTTCAGCAGTTCCATCTCATCTGCCCACAGTCAGGTTTCTGTAAAGGAAATGTTTGAGCGTAAGAAGCCAATGTAACAGAGTCACCCCCTTGTCCGGCGTCTGACAGCTGGCTTGATGGAACTCTTAGCCCGCCAGCTTTTACCATACCAGCTGGTGGAGTCTGAGGCCTTCAAAAAATTTGTTGCTATTGGGACACCACAGTGGAAGGTACCCGGACAATTTTTTTTTTTCAAAAAAGGCAATCCCAAACCTCTACTCAGTGATTGAAAAGGAAGTCATGGCATCTCTGGTATACAGTGTTGGGGCAAGGGTCCCTCTGACCACTGATACCTGGTCTGCAAAGCACGGTCAGGTCAGGTATATCACCTACACTGTGCATTGGGTCAACCTGCTGACGGCTGCCAAGCATGGAATGCGTGGCTCTGCAGCGGAGTTGGTGACACCGCCGACTTGCAGGCAGGCCTACTGCCACCTCCTCTACTCCATCCTCTTCGATAACCTCCTCGGCTGAGTCCTCTTCTGCTGCGGTGTCTGGCTGCACATCAACTGAATAACCCCAGCTCCCCAGGGGCTATTCCACATGCCGTATACGACAGTGTCATGCTGTCTAGGGTTTGACTTGCCTGAAAGCAGAGAGCCACATCGGACCAGCACTCCTGTCCGCCCTGAACACACAGGTGGATCAGTGGCTGACCCCGCACCAACTCGAGATCGGCAAAGTGGTGTGTGACAATGGAAGCAATTTGTTGGCGGCATTGAATTTGGGAAAGTTGTCACATGTGCCGTGCATGGCACATGTGTTGAATCTCATCGTACAACGCTTTCTGTCTAAGTACCCAGGCTTACAGGACGTCCTCAAGCAGGCCAGGAAGGTGTGTGGCCATTTCAAGTGTTCCTACACGGCCATGGCGCACTTTTCAGACATTCAGCGCCGAAACAACATGCCAGTGCATGTGCTTGATTTGCGACAGCCCGACATGTTGGAATTCAACACTCCTAATGTTCGACCGCCTGCCTCAACAAGAAAAAGCCGCCAACATGTATTTGTATGACCGGGGTGCTAGGACAGCCTCTACGGAGCTGGGAATTTTTTTGCCACATTACTGGACGCTAAGGAGGAGGTGACAAACCTAGTCAGTCGCATCGAAGGCACCATCAGCGACCTCATCCCATTTGTTTTCTTCCTGGAGCGTGCCCTGCGAAGAGTGCTGGATCAGGCTGTAGATGAGTGTGAAGAGGAAGAGGAAGAGTTGTGGTCACCATCACCACCAGAAACAGCCTTGTCATTATCGCTTGCCGGACCTGCGGCAATGCTGAAAGAGGAGTATGAGGAAGAGGAGTCAGAGGAGGAATGTGGCTTTGAGGAGGAGGAAGACCAACCACAGCAGGCATCCCAGGGTGCTCGTTGTTGTCACCTATCTGGGACCCATGGTGTTGTACGTGGCTAGGGGGAAGAACAGACCGTCAATGACATCAATGAGGACGAGGAGCAGGAAATGAGTAGCTCGGCATCCAACCTTTGCAAATGGGGTCTTTCATGCTGTCATGTCTGTTGAGGGACCCTCGTATAAAAAAGATAAAGGAGAACGACCTGTACTGGGTGGCACCGTTACTAGACCCCCGGTATAAGCAGAAAGTGGCAGAAATGTTACCAAATTACCGGAAGTCAGAAAGGGTGCAGCAGTTCAAAACCAAACTAAAAAAATATGCTTCACACAGCTTATAAGGGGGATGTCACAGCACAACGGGAATCTAACAGGGGAAGAGGGGAAAGTAATCCTCCTCCTACCACGACCACGGCGGCAAGGACAGGGCGCTTTACAGATGTGTTGTTGATGGAGGACATGCAGAGCTTTTTTAGTCCTACACATCGCCACAGCCCTTCGGGATCCAGCCTTAGAGAACGACTCGACCGGCAGGTAGCAGACTACCTCTTCTTAACTGCAGATATCGACACTCTGAGGAGCGATGAACCCCTTGACTACTGGGTGTGCAGGCTTGACCTGTGGCCTGAGCTATCCCAGTTTGCGATAGAACATCTGGCCTGCCCCGCTTAAAGTGTCCTGTCAGAAAGGACCTTCAGTGCAGCAGAAGGCATTGTCACTGACAAAAGAAGTCGCCTCGGTCAAAAAAGTGTTGATTACCTCACCTTCATTAAGATGAATAAGGCATAGATCCCGAATGGACTGACAGTGGGGGATACATTTTACTAACAAAAGGCCTGATGACATGCCTTGGCCTCAAAATGGTCCCCACGCTGCTGTATTTAATGTCTGCATACTGGATGACTTTCGTGAATTCTCCGCCACCAACTAGGGTTACAGCCGCAATGTTTTAGTCACCTTTCTGCCTGGAAAACATCATTTTTTCCACCTGCAACATTACCTAATTTTCAGGCATGTGTACATACCTAATTTTTCTGGCCTCTGGTGCTGCACTGTGGCTGCAAAAACAAAACTAAAAAAGTCACATACATGTGTCAATTCCCCTTCGTGATCGGTACCTTGTTGTGGTGAAGGGGCTTGCGTATCACAATGAAGCGATCATCATCTCTATGAGTGTGTTGGCAATGTTGCCACACCCCAGATGATAAGGCCGTTGCTTCATTATGATCAGACCAAAACCGATTGCCTGGATAATTTTTCATATAAAAAACATTAATTTTTTATTTTATATTTTTAAGTTGTATGGGTTTTTAATACATAAAATAAATAAAAAATCATAATAAAGTTTCTTAATAGTTTATTAGAAATAATGCAGACAATTAAAAAAATCCCCATCAATTCCAATACAAAGCAAGTACAGAGCTCAGAACTAAATTATTGCAGGATGTCGTAATGGTTCGTTAATTCGACAATTGTTAATTAATTTGACACACGTCCCCGGATAGGGGACGTAACAGGGATTAAACTGATAGGAATAGTACTAGTTAAGACACCACTCATATAGGGTGTCACAGCACATTGCTCTGTGCACGCGCAGTGCCCACACTTAGGAGTAAGAGGACCGACCAAGCTGCTTTTTCCATCTCCCGATTCCTAAAATCAATTCAACACAAGCTCCCGGATAGGGAACGTAACAGGGATTAAACTGATAAGAATAGTACTAGTTAACACTAGGGATGAGCGAACCCGAACTGTATAGTTCGGGTTCGTACCGAATTTTGGGGTGTCCGTGACACGGACCCGAACCTGGACATTTTCGTAAAAGTCCGGGTTCGGTTCGGTGTTCGTCGCTTTCTTGGCGCTTTTTGAAAGGCTGCAAAGCAGCCAATCAACAAGCGTCATACTACTTGCCCCAAGAGGCCGTCACAGCCATGCCTACTATTGGCATGGCTGTGATTGGCCAGAGCACCATGTGACCCAGCCTCAATTTAAGCTGGAGTCACATAGCGCCGCCCGTCACTCTGCTCTGATTAGCGTAGGGAGAGGTTGCAGCTGCGACAGTAGGGCGAGATTAGGCAGTGATTAACTCCTCCAAAAGACTCCATCCAGTGATCGATCTGCAGCTGTGGATGATTGAACTGCTGCTATTGAATTGCTCACTGTTTTTAGGCTGCCCAGAGCGTTTTTCAGTCACTTTTTTCTGGGGTGATCGGCGGCCATTTTGTGTCTTGTGTTGCGCCAGCACAAGCTGCACCAAGTCCATTTAACCCTCAATGGTGTGGTTGTTTTTTGGCTAAAGCCTAGATCAGGGTCAAGCTGTCACACCAAGTGCATTTAACCAGCAATAGTCTGTTTATTTTTTGGCCATATACTACATCAGGGGCAAGCTGTCACCAAGTGCATTTAACCCTCAGTAGTGTGGTTGGTCAAGCTGTCACACTAAGTGCATTTAACCATCAATAGTGTGGTTATTTTTTGGCCATATCCCAGTCTAATTCTGTCAGTAAACGTATACCTGTCACCCAGCGCCTAAATACTAGGCCTCAAGTTTATATCCAGCTAAATCTGTCGTTACTGGTGTGGCTGGTCAAGTTATTTAGTGTCCGTCAAAGCACAGTTTTTGTTCTGGGTTGAAATACAATTCCCAATTTAGCAATTTCCTAATTTAGTGGTTTCTGCTGTATCAGAGCTATTTGAAATCTATCCCTAAAAGGGTGTATCAGATTCAAGGTGCACATAGGGTCATTCTGAATAACTTCACACACACGCTACTGTGCATTTCCAAGTCTAATTCTGTCAGTAAACCTATACCTGTCACCCAGCGCCTAAATACTAGGCCTCAAATTTATATCCAGCTAAATCTGTCGATACTGGTGTACTGTTGTGGCTGGGCAAGTTATTTAGTGTCCGTCAAAGCACAGTTTTTGTTCTGGGTTGAAATACAATTCCCAATTTAGCAATTCTCTAAATTAGTGGTTTCTGCTGTATCAGAGCTAAACCTATACCTGTCACCCAGCGCCTAAAAACTAGGCCTCAAATTTATATTCAGCTAAATCTGTGGTTACTGCTGTGCCAGTATTAGTGTAATACGGTACCTAAATAGATAGCCAGCTAGTGTTAGGTGTCTGTAAAAAAAGGCCTGAATTTGAATTCAATACATTGGGCCAAATAATTTTTTTGTTGTTGTGGTGAACGAAAACAATGAGGAAAACATCTAGTAAGGGACGCGGACGCGGACATGGTCGTGGTGGTGTTAGTGGACCCTCTGGTGCTGGGAGAGGACGTGGCCGTTCTGCCACAGCCACACGTCCTAGTGTACCAACTACCTCAGGTCCCAGTAGCCGCCAGAATTTACAGCGATATTTGGTGGGGCCCAATGCCGTTCTAAGGATGGTAAGGCCTGAGCAGGTACAGGCATTAGTCAATTGGGTGGCCGACAGTGGATTCAGCACGTTCACATTATCTCCCACCCAGTCTTCTGCAGAAAGCGCACAGATGGTGCCTGAAAACCAAGCCCATCAGTCTGTCACATCACCCCCATGCATACCAGGGAAACTGTCTGAGCCTCAGGTTATGCAGCAGTCTCTTATGCTGTTTGAAGACTCCGCTGGCAGGGTTTCCCAAGGGCATCCACCCAGCCCTTCCCCAGCGGTGGAAGACATAGAATGCACTGACGCACAACCACTTATGTTTCCTGATGATGAGGACATGGGAATACCACCTCAGCACGTCTCTGATGATGACGAAACACAGGTGCCAACTGCTGCGTCTTTCTGTAGTGTGCAGACTGAACAGGAGGTCATGGATCAAGACTGGGTGGAAGACGATGCAGGGGACGATGAGGTCCTAGACCCCACATGGAATGAAGGTCGTGCCACTGACTTTCACAGTTCGGAGGAAGAGGCAGTGGTGAGACCGAGCCAACAGCGTAGCAAAAGAGGGAGCAGTGGGCAAAAACAGAACACCCGCCGCTAAGAGACTCCGCCTGCTACTGACCGCCGCCATCTGGGACCGAGCACCCCAAAGGCAGCTTCAAGGAGTTCCCTGGCATGGCACTTCTTCAAACAATGTGCTGACGACAAGACCCGAGTGGTTTGCACGCTATGCCATCAGAGCCTGAAGCGAGGCATTAACGTTCTGAACCTTAGCACAACCTGCATGACCAGGCACCTGCATGCAAAGCATGAACTGCAGTGGAGTAAACACCTTAAAACCAAGGAAGTCACTCAGGCTCCCCCTGCTACCTCTTCTGCTGCTGCCGCCTCGGCCTCTTCCTCCGCCTCTGGATGAACGTTGGCACCTGCCACCCAGAAAACAGGGGATGTACCACCAACACCACCACCACCTCCGTCACCAAGCATCTCAACCATGTCACACGGCAGCGTTCAGCTCTCCATCTCACAAACATTTGAGAGAAAGCGTAAATTCCCACCTAGCCACCCTCGATCCCTGGCCCTGAATGCCAGCATTTCTAAACTACTGGCCTATGAAATGCTGTCATTTAGGCTGGTGGACACAGACAGCTTCAAACAGCTCATGTCGCTTGCTGTCCCACAGTATGTTGTTCCCAGCCGGCACTACTTCTCCAAGAGAGCCGTGCCTTCCGTGCACAACCAAGTATCCGATAAAATCAAGTGTGCACTGCGCAACGCCATCTGTGGCAAGGTCCACCTAACCACAGATACGTGGACCAGTAAGCACGGCCAGGGACGCTATATCTCCCTAACTGCATACTGGGTAAATGTAGTGGCAGCTGGGCCCCAGGCGGAGAGCTGTTTGGCGCACGTCCTTCCGCCGCCAAGGATCGCAGGGCAACATTCTTTGCCTTCTGTTGCCACCTCCTCCTACTCGGCATCCTCCTCCTCTTATTCCACCTGCTTATCCAGTCAGCCACACACCTTCACCACCAACTTCAGCACAGCCCGGGGTAAACGTCAGCAGGCCATTCTGAAACTCATATGTTTGGGGGACAGGCCCCACACCGCACAGGAGTTGTGGCGGGGTATAGAACAACAGACCGACGAGTGGTTGCTGCCGGTGAGCCTCAAGCCCGGCCTGGTGGTGTGCGATAATGGGCGAAATCTCATTGCAGCTCTGGGACTAGCCGGTTTGACGCACATCCCTCGCTTGGCGCATGTGCTGAATTTGGTGGTGCAGAAGTTCATTCACAACTACCCCGACATGTCAGAGCTGCTGCATGAAGTGCGGGCCGTCTGTTCGCGCTTCCGGCATTCACATCCTGCTGCTGCTCGCCTGTCTGCGCTACAGAGTAACTTTGGCCTTCCCGCTCACCGCCTCATATGCGACGTGCCCACCAGGTGGAACTCCACCTTGCACATGCTGGACAGACTGTGCGAGCAGCAGCAGGCCATAGTGGAGTTTCAGCTGCAGCACGCACGGGTCAGTCGCACTACGGAACAGCACCACTTCACCACCAATGACTGGACCTCCATGCGAGACCTGTGTGCCCTGTTGCGCTGTTTCGAGTACTCCACCAACATGGCCCGTGGCGATGACGCCGTTATCAGCGTTACAATACAACTTCTATGTCTCCTTGAGAAAACACTTAGGGCGATGATGGAAGAGGAGGTGGCCCAGGAGGAGGAGGAGGAGCAAGAGGGGTCATTTTTAACACTTTCAGGCCAGTCTCTTCGAAGTGACTCAGAGGGAGGTTTTTTGCAACAGCAGAGGCCAGGTACAAATGTGACCAGCCAGGGCCCACTACTGGAGGACGAGGAGGACGAGGATGAGGAGGAGGTGTAGGAGAATGAGGATGAAGCATGTTCACAGCGGGGTGGCACCCAACGCAGCTCGGGCCCATCACTGGTGCGTGGCTAGGGGGAAACGCAGGACGATGACGATACCCCTCCCACAGAGGACAGCTTGTCCTTACCTCTGGGCAGCCTGGCACACATGAGCGACTACATGCTGAAGTGCCTGCGCAACAACAGCAGAGTTGCCCACATTTTAACGTGTGCGGACTACTGGGTTGCCACCCTGCTGGATCCACGGTACAAAGACAATGTGCCCACCTTACTTCCTGCACTGGAGCGTGATAGGAAGATGCGCGAGTTCAAGCGCACGTTGGTAGACGCGCTACTGAGAGCATTCCCAAATGTCACAGGGGAACAAGTGGAAGCCCAAGGCCAAGGCAGAGGAGGAGCAAGAGGTCGCCAAGGCAGCTGTGTCACGGCCAGCTCCTCTGAGGGCAGGGTTAGCATGACAGAGATGTGGAAAGGTTTTGTCAACACGCCACAGCTAACTGCACCACCACCTGATACGCAACGTGTTAGCAGGAGGCAACATTTCACTAACATGGTGGAACAGTACATGTGCACACCCCTCCACGTACTGACTGATGGTTCGGCCGAATTCAACTTCTGGGTCTCTAAATTGTCCACGTGGCCAGAGCTAGCCTTTTATGCCTTGGAGGTGCTGGCCTGCCCGGCGGCCAGCGTTTTGTCTGAACGTGTATTCAGCACGGCAGGGGGCATCATTACAGACAAACGCAGCCGCCTGTCTACAGCCAATGTGGACAAGCTGACATTCATAAAAATGAGCCAGGCATGGATCCCACAGGACGTGTCCATCCCTTGTGCAGATTAGACATTAACTACCTCCCTTTAACCATATATTATTGTACTCCAGGGCACTTCCTCATTCAATCCTATTTTTATTTTCATTTTACCATTATATTGCGAGGCAGCCCAAAGTTGAATCAACCTCTCCTCTGTCTGGGTGCCGGGGCCTAAATATATGCCAATGGACTGTTCCAATGTTGGGTGACATGAAGCCTGATTCTCTGCTATGACATGCAGACTGATTCTCTGCTGACATGAAGCCAGATTCTCTGTTACGGGACCTCTCTCCTCTGCCTGGGTGCTGGGCCTAAATATATGACAATGGACTGTTGCAGTGGTGGCTGACGTGAAGCCTGATTCTCTGCTATGACATGCAGACTGATTCTCTGCTGACATGAAGCCAGATTCTCTGTTACGGGACCCCTCTCCTCTGCCTGGGTGCCTGGGCCTAAATATCTGACAATGGACTGTTCCAGTGTTGGGTGACGTAAAGCATGATTCTCTGCTATGACATGCAGACTGATTCTCTGCTGACATGAAGCCAGATTCTCCTTTTGCAGCCCTCTAGTTTTTTCCTGGGCTGTTTTACAGCCTTTTTAGTGCCGAAAAGTTCGGGTCCCCATTGACTTCAATGGGGTTCATTTTCGGGACGAAGTTCGGATCGGGTTCGGATCCCGAACCCGAACATTTCCGGGAAGTTCGGCTGAACTTCTTGAACCCGAACTTCCAGGTGTCCGCTCAACTCTAGTTAACACACCACTCATACCGTGTGGCAGAGTACATTGCATGGCGCACGCGCACTGCCCCAAATTGGCAGTAACAAGAAGGACGCACACAGATAAATCACATTTCTGGAAGAAGTTTGTCAAATTTTGACAACTGTTTGCGGATGTCTAAAATCCATTCAATACACATCCTGATAGGGGACGTAACAGGGATTAAACTGATGAGAAGAGAACTACAGAAAATAAAACTCATATCGGGTGTCACAGTAAATTGCACGGCACAGACGCAGTGACCGTGGATTAAAACAAAGGGAGGGAGCCAGCATTTTTTTAACTGTCTTCCCGTTCTAAAAATCTATTCAATTCACCTTTTGGAGACCCTTGGTGTTGTACGTGGCTGGATGGAGGAAGAAACCTTCAATGACATCAACGGGACATGGCTAGCTTGGTATCTAACCTTGGGCAAATGGGAAGTTTGCGGTTGTTTGCGGTGCATTATAAGGGGAGTTTGGTCTGTCCTTGTGAAGCGGGCGTAACCCTTACACTACCTGATCGATACAACATCATACCTGATCGTATACACACACTGTAGAAGAAACGAGACGCTGAACTTTACGTCCAACGTATGGACCTTAGAGGGCGCACTGACACAACCGGTCGTAGACAGTATTTGGGTTTCAGCTATTTTTTGCTTTATTCATAGACAACGCGTTTCGGGGTACTAGGGACCCCTTTATCAAGTCTAGAGGCTGGATTAACAAAAAAGGACACATATATGGAAAGACACAATACAGGTGTACCCATCTATACAAAGAAACAATAATATAATAATAAATATAGAATGTTATATAAAAAATATATGTATATATAGATAGATATGAATACATGTAAGGATGAAGATAAAAATTGATCAATAATAACGTATAAAAATAAATAAAAATAAAATCAAATTATGAACTACATATATATGGAAAAAAAAATTACATCTAAAATTCATAATGGATATTACATATACATGGAGGCTTGTGGTTTAAAAAAACCCAGAAAAAATACATATATATATATATATATATACAATTAATCTAATAACCATTGTCGCATATATTTAGAGGATAGTAGTTTTGGAGACCAGTGGTAAATAATTGTCCGCTGCTGGAGTAAGAAACTACTATATTGTGCCAGGACTAGACACATAACCTAGACGGATTTATACTAGATTAGTATCATGTTCTAAAAGCTGATGGGGACCCCAAGGAAAAAAGAAATATATATATATATTTTTTTCTCATTAAGACCAGAGTATAGGTGAAAATTAACAAATATCTGAGTATTGTTGCCAACAGAACAAGAAGCTAGAAGGATATAAATAAATAAATGGACATGTGTATATATATATATATATATATATATATATATATATATATAAAATTCAGGTGGGCATGTGGGCTGGCAATCAGGGGCTGAAGATATACAGGTCCTTCTCCAAAAATTAGCATATTGTGATAAAGTTCATTTTTTTTCTGTAATGTGCTGATAAACATTAGACTTTCATATATTTTAGATTCATTACACACAACTGAAGTAGTTCAAGCCTTTTGTTGTTTTAATATTGATGATTTTGGCATACAGCTCATGAAAACCCCAAATTCCTATCTAAAAAAATTAGCTTATTTCATCCGACCAATAAAAGAAAAGTGTTTTTAATACAAAAAAAGTCAACCTTCAAATAATTATGTTCAGTTATGCACTTAATACTTGGTCGGGAATCCTTTTGCAGAAATGACTGCTTCAATGCGGCGTGGCATGGAGGCAATCAGCCTGTGGCACTGCTGAGGTGTTATGGAGGCCCAGGATGCTTCGATAGCAGCCTTAAGCTCATCCAGAGTGTTGGGTCTTGCGACTCTCAACTTCTCTTCCAATATCCCACAGATTCTCTATGGGGTTCAGGTCAGGAGAGTTGGCAGGCCAATTGAGCACAGTAATACCATGGTCAGTAAACCATTACCAGTGGTTTTGGCACGGTGAGCAGGTGCCAGGTCGTGCTGAAAAATGAAATCTTCATCTCCATAAGCTTTTCACGCAGATGGAAGCATAAAGTGCTCCAAAATCTCCTGATAGCTAGCTGCATTGACCCTGCCCTTGATAAAACACAGTGGACCAACACCAGCAGCTGACATGGCACCCCAGACCATCACTGACTGTGGGTACTGACACTGGACTTCAGGCATTTTGGCATTTCCCTCTTCCCAGTCTTCCTCCAGACTCTGGCACCTTGATTTCCGAATGACATGCAACAGTCCAGTGCTGCTTCTCTGTAGCCCAGGTCAGGCACTTCTGCCGCTGTTTCTGGTCAAAAGTGGCTTGACCTGGGGGAATGCGGCACCTGTAGCCCATTTCCTGCACACCCCTGTACACGGTGGCTCTGGATGTTTCTACTCCAGACTCAGTCCACTGCTTCCGCAGGTCCCCCAAGGTCTGGAATCGGTCCCTTCTCCACAATCTTCCTCAGGGTCCCGGTCACCTCTTCTCGTTGTGCAGCGTTTTCTGCCACACTTTTTCCTTCCCACAGACTTCCCACTGAGGTGCCTTGATACAGCACTCTGGAACAACCTATTTGTTCAGAAATTTCTTTCTGTGTCTTACCCTCTTGCTTGAGGGTGTCAATGATGGCCTTCTGGACAGCAGCCAGGTCGGCAGTCTTACCCATGATTCGGTTTTAAGTAATGAACCAGGCTGGGAGTTTTTAAAAGCCTCAGGAATCTTTTGGCAGGTGTTTAGAGTTAATTTGTTGATTCAGATGATTAGGTTAATAGCTTGTTTAGAGAACCTTTTCATGATATGCTAATTTTTTTAGATAGTAATTTTGGGTTTTCATGAGCTGTATGCCAAAATCATCAATATTAAAACATTAAAAAGCTTGAACTACTTCAGTTGTGTGTAAAGAATCTAAAATATATGAAAGTCTAATGTTTATCAGTACATTACAGAAAATAATGAACTTTATCACAATATGCAATTTTTTTTTTAGAAGGACCTGTAGTCATATGTTTTATAGACCACAGTGAGATTTGAGGATGTAACTGCTAGAATTATGAAAATAGACTCTGATGCCGGGGTGTAACATACCTGGGTCGTATCAGCAGAGCGAGTGCCGCTGCTGAATCCGAAAGACACGAAGAGGACGCTGACCTGTTGTAGCGCGCGCACTGCTGTTGGTTAAAGAGGACTTGTGTGGGAGGGCCTGACTCACTTCATTGGAGGAGCGTCCGTGGAGGGGCAGGGTCACCAGCGGCGCACGGAGAGATGAAAGGGGGAGACTGGACAGGGGCAGAGAGGGGGATCAGAGTTCAGTTGCGTTGATAGAAACTGAAGCTGGGATAAGCACGTGCGTGATATTGTCAGAAAATCGCAATGCCAAAAAGTTCAAGATATTAAACCGATAATTGTGGCTGTTGGTTCAAGGGGTAGCGATTTATTAAGCAGGGTAAATTGATGACAGCGGGTGGGAGGAAGGGAAGGAAATGAAAGCATACGCAACCTACAGGGGAGAGTGGATTCTGATGTGGGTATGTATGGGAGGGGATAATAGGTGGACTGGGAATGGCATTTGAATAAGCCCACTGAGTGTTTGATGGGGGGGGGGAGGAAGGGAAAGGGACAGGGTGCGAGGTATGGATGGGGGCGAGGGGGATGGGCCAGAAGGGTATGCCAGGAGTGTATATGTGGAAAGTGGTTGGGCTGGATGGGGGGGGAGGGATATGTATAATGAGGGGCACTGGGATGTTCGGGATGATATAATGTGAATCGGGCCAATTAGAAGCATTTGCTCTCCAAGGACTCGTTGAGTACGTACAGTTCCAAGGTTTGGAGTTTGAATATCCAATACATCTCTCTCTTCTGCAATTTCCTGAATTTATCAGATGCTGTTTCCAAAACGATCTCAATTGGTGTTATTATTAGTTTTGAAGCATCTTTGTTATGGGTAGTGAGAAAATGGCGGGACACACTGTGTTGGAGGTAGCCTCGTGAAATATTCCTTCAATGTTTATTCAATCTTTCTCTCAGTGTCTGGATGGTGCGGCCTATATATTGTAGCCCACATTTACATTCTATCAGGTATATGACATAGGTTGATGAGCAATTCATGAGGCTTTTGATCGGGTGTTCCTCTCCAGTTACGTTGCTCTTGAAGGACTGGACACGGTTTGAAATATTATCGCAGCATTTGCATAGTCTGTGATTGCATTTGTAGCTGCCTTTAAATTTCAGCTGGCATGTTAGACCGGCTGAAATTGTATTGATGTTCTTTTTCTTCTTGAGTTTACTCGGTGCGAGTATGTTCTTCAGAGTTT